>NW_027437745.1:0-141900 GCF_965140245.1 Athene noctua
TCCCTGTGGCGGGGAAGTGCAAACGTACACGTTTTCGGCCGAAAACGCGTTTTCCGGCGAAAACGCACACCACGGCTCTTTCTGAGAAAAAGCAAGCACGGAGGACGAGAACCGCTTTTGCCCTGCGTAGCGTTCCGGGCAGCGGGTAGAACCAGGCAGAGAATTCCCGGCTAGCAGCTTCCCTGTGGCGGGGAAGTGCAAACGTACACGTTTTCGGCCGAAAACGCGTTTTCCGGCGAAAACGCACACCACGGCTCTTTCTGAGAAAAAGCAAGCACGGAGGACGAGAACCGCTTTTGCCCTGCGTAGCGTTCCGGGCAGCGGGTAGAACCAGGCAGAGAATTCCCGGCTAGCAGCTTCCCTGTGGCGGGGAAGTGCAAACGTACACGTTTTCGGCCGAAAACGCGTTTTCCGGCGAAAACGCACACCACGGCTCTTTCTGAGAAAAAGCAAGCACGGAGGACGAGAACCGCTTTTGCCCTGCGTAGCGTTCCGGGCAGCGGGTAGAACCAGGCAGAGAATTCCCGGCTAGCAGCTTCCCTGTGGCGGGGAAGTGCAAACGTACACGTTTTCGGCTCTTTCTGAGAAAAAGCAAGCACGGAGGACGAGAACCGCTTTTGCCCTGCGTAGCGTTCCGGGCAGCGGGTAGAACCAGGCAGAGAATTCCCGGCTAGCAGCTTCCCTGTGGCGGGGAAGTGCAAACGTACACGTTTTCGGCCGAAAACGCGTTTTCCGGCGAAAACGCACACCACGGCTCTTTCTGAGAAAAAGCAAGCACGGAGGACGAGAACCGCTTTTGCCCTGCGTAGCGTTCCGGGCAGCGGGTAGAACCAGGCAGAGAATTCCCGGCTAGCAGCTTCCCTGTGGCGGGGAAGTGCAAACGTACACGTTTTCGGCCGAAAACGCGTTTTCCGGCGAAAACGCACACCACGGCTCTTTCTGAGAAAAAGCAAGCACGGAGGACGAGAACCGCTTTTGCCCTGCGTAGCGTTCCGGGCAGCGGGTAGAACCAGGCAGAGAATTCCCGGCTAGCAGCTTCCCTGTGGCGGGGAAGTGCAAACGTACACGTTTTCGGCCGAAAACGCGTTTTCCGGCGAAAACGCACACCACGGCTCTTTCTGAGAAAAAGCAAGCACGGAGGACGAGAACCGCTTTTGCCCTGCGTAGCGTTCCGGGCAGCGGGTAGAACCAGGCAGAGAATTCCCGGCTAGCAGCTTCCCTGTGGCGGGGAAGTGCAAACGTACACGTTTTCGGCCGAAAACGCGTTTTCCGGCGAAAACGCACACCACGGCTCTTTCTGAGAAAAAGCAAGCACGGAGGACGAGAACCGCTTTTGCCCTGCGTAGCGTTCCGGGCAGCGGGTAGAACCAGGCAGAGAATTCCCGGCTAGCAGCTTCCCTGTGGCGGGGAAGTGCAAACGTACACGTTTTCGGCCGAAAACGCCTTTTCTGGCGAAAACGCACACCACGGCTCTGTCTGAGAAAAAGCAAGCACGGAGGACGAGAACCGCTTTTGCCCTGCGTAGCGTTCCGGGCAGCGGATAGAACCAGGCAGAGAATTCCCGGCTAGCAGCTTCCCTGTGGCGGGGAAGTGCAAACGTACACGTTTTCGGCCGAAAACGCGTTTTCCGGCGAAAACGCACACCACGGCTCTTTCTGAGAAAAAGCAAGCACGGAGGACGAGAACCGCTTTTGCCCTGCGTAGCGTTCCGGGCAGCGGGTAGAACCAGGCAGAGAATTCCCGGCTAGCAGCTTCCCTGTGGCGGGGAAGTGCAAACGTACACGTTTTCGGCCGAAAACGCGTTTTCCGCCGAAAACGCACACCACGGCTCTTTCTGAGAAAAAGCAAGCACGGAGGACGAGAACCGCTTTTGCCCTGCGTAGCGTTCCGGGCAGCGGATAGAACCAGGCAGAGAATTCCCGGCTAGCAGCTTCCCTGTGCGGGGAAGTGCAAACGTACACGTTTTCGGCCGAAAACGCGTTTCCGGCGAAAACGCACACCACGGCTCTTTCTGAGAAAAAGCAAGCACGGAGGACGAGAACCGCTTTTGCCCTGCGTAGCGTTCCGGGCAGCGGATAGAACCAGGCAGAGAATTCCCGGCTAGCAGCTTCCCTGTGGCGGGGAAGTGCAAACGTACACGTTTTCGGCCGAAAACGCGTTTTCCGGCGAAAACGCACACCACGGCTCTTTCTGAGAAAAAGCAAGCACGGAGGACGAGAACCGCTTTTGCCCTGCGTAGCGTTCCGGGCAGCGGGTAGAACCAGGCAGAGAATTCCCGGCTAGCAGCTTCCCTGTGGCGGGGAAGTGCAAACGTACACGTTTTCGGCCGAAAACGCGTTTTCCGGCGAAAACGCACACCACGGCTCTTTCTGAGAAAAGCAAGCACGGAGGACGAGAACCGCTTTTGCCCTGCGTAGCGTTCCGGGCAGCGGATAGAACCAGGCAGAGAATTCCCGGCTAGCAGCTTCCCTGTGGCGGGGAAGTGCAAACGTACACGTTTTCGGCCGAAAACGCGTTTTCCGGCGAAAACGCACACCACGGCTCTTTCTGAGAAAAAGCAAGCACGGAGGACGAGAACCGCTTTTGCCCTGCGTAGCGTTCCGGGCAGCGGGTAGAACCAGGCAGAGAATTCCCGGCTAGCAGCTTCCCTGTGGCGGGGAAGTGCAAACGTACACGTTTTCGGCCGAAAACGCGTTTTCCGGCGAAAACGCACACCACGGCTCTTTCTGAGAAAAAGCAAGCACGGAGGACGAGAACCGCTTTTGCCCTGCGTAGCGTTCCGGGCAGCGGGTAGAACCAGGCAGAGAATTCCCGGCTAGCAGCTTCCCTGTGGCGGGGAAGTGCAAACGTACACGTTTTCGGCCGAAAACGCGTTTTCCGGCGATAACGCACACCACGGCTCTTTCTGAGAAAAAGCAAGCACGGAGGACGAGAACCGCTTTTGCCCTGCGTAGCGTTCCGGGCAGCGGGTAGAACCAGGCAGAGAATTCCCGGCTAGCAGCTTCCCTGTGGCGGGGAAGTGCAAACGTACACGTTTTCGGCCGAAAACGCGTTTTCCGGCGAAAACGCACACCACGGTTCTTTCTGAGAAAAAGCAAGCACGGAGGACGAGAACCGCTTTTGCCCTGCGTAGCGTTCCGGGCAGCGGGTAGAACCAGGCAGAGAATTCCCGGCTAGCAGCTTCCCTGTGGCGGGGAAGTGCAAACGTACACGTTTTCGGCCGAAAACGCGTTTTCCGGCGAAATCGCACACCACGGCTCTGTCTGAGAAAAAGCAAGCACGGAGGACGAGAACCGCTTTTGCCCTGCGTAGCGTTCCGGGCAGCGGGTAGAACCAGGCAGAGAATTCCCGGCTAGCAGCTTCCCTGTGGCGGGGAAGTGCAAACGTACACGTTTTCGGCCGAAAACGCGTTTTCCGGCGAAAACGCACACCACGGCTCTGTCTGAGAAAAAGCAAGCACGGAGGACGAGAACCGCTTTTGCCCTGCGTAGCGTTCCGGGCAGCGGGTAGAACCAGGCAGAGAATTCCCGGCTAGCAGCTTCCCTGTGGCGGGGAAGTGCAAACGTACACGTTTTCGGCCGAAAACGCGTTTTCCGGCGAAAACGCACAACACGGCTCTTTCTGAGAAAAAGCAAGCACGGAGGACGAGAACCGCTTTTGCCCTGCGTAGCGTTCCGGGCAGCGGGTAGAACCAGGCAGAGAATTCCCGGCTAGCAGCTTCCCTGTGGCGGGGAAGTGCAAACGTACACGTTTTCGGCCGAAAACGCGTTTTCCAGCGAAATCGCACACCACGGCTCTTTCTGAGAAAAAGCAAGCACGGAGGACGAGAACCGCTTTTGCCCTGCGTAGCGTTCCGGGCAGCGGGTAGAACCAGGCAGAGAATTCCCGGCTAGCAGCTTCCCTGTGGCGGGGAAGTGCAAACGTACACGTTTTCGGCCGAAAACGCGTTTTCCGGCGAAAACGCACACCACGGCTCTTTCTGAGGAAAAGCAAGCACGGAGGACGAGAACCGCTTTTGCCCTGCGTAGCGTTCCGGGCAGCGGGTAGAACCAGGCAGAGAATTCCCGGCTAGCAGCTTCCCTGTGGCGGGGAAGTGCAAACGTACACGTTTTCGGCCGAAAACGCGTTTTCCGGCGAAAACGCACACCACGGCTCTGTCTGAGAAAAAGCAAGCACGGAGGACGAGAACCGCTTTTGCCCTGCGTAGCGTTCCGGGCAGCGGGTAGAACCAGGCAGAGAATTCCCGGCTAGCAGCTTCCCTGTGGCGGGGAAGTGCAAACGTACACGTTTTCGGCCGAAAAGCCGTTTTCCGGCGAAAACGCACACCACGGCTCTTTCTGAGAAAAAGCAAGCACGGAGGACGAGAACCGCTTTTGCCCTGCGTAGCGTTCCGGGCAGCGGGTAGAACCAGGCAGAGAATTCCCGGCTAGCAGCTTCCCTGTGGCGGGGAAGTGCAAACGTACACGTTTTCGGCCGAAAACGCTTTTTCCGGCGAAAACGCACACCACGGCTCTTTCTGAGAAAAAGCAAGCACGGAGGACGAGAACCGCTTTTGCCCTGCGTAGCGTTCCGGGCAGCGGGTAGAACCAGGCAGAGAATTCCCGGCTAGCAGCTTCCCTGTGGCGGGGAAGTGCAAACGTACACGTTTTCGGCCGAAAACGCGTTTTCCGGCGAAAACGCACACCACGGCTCTTTCTGAGAAAAAGCAAGCACGGAGGACGAGAACCGCTTTTGCCCTGCGTAGCGTTCCGGGCAGCGGGTAGAACCAGGCAGAGAATTCCCGGCTAGCAGCTTCCCTGTGGCGGGGAAGTGCAAACGTACACGTTTTCGGCCGAAAACGCGTTTTCCGGCGAAAACGCACACCACGGCTCTTTCTGAGAAAAAGCAAGCACGGAGGACGAGAACCGCTTTTGCCCTGCGTAGCGTTCCGGGCAGCGGGTAGAACCAGGCAGAGAATTCCCGGCTAGCAGCTTCCCTGTGGCGGGGAAGTGCAAACGTACACGTTTTCGGCCGAAAACGCGTTTTCCGGCGAAATCGCACACCACGGCTCTGTCTGAGAAAAAGCAAGCACGGAGGACGAGAACCGCTTTTGCCCTGCGTAGCGTTCCGGGCAGCGGGTAGAACCAGGCAGAGAATTCCCGGCTAGCAGCTTCCCTGTGGCGGGGAAGTGCAAACGTACACGTTTTCGGCCGAAAACGCGTTTTCCGGCGAAAACGCACACCACGGCTCTGTCTGAGAAAAAGCAAGCACGGAGGACGAGAACCGCTTTTGCCCTGCGTAGCGTTCCGGGCAGCGGGTAGAACCAGGCAGAGAATTCCCGGCTAGCAGCTTCCCTGTGGCGGGGAAGTGCAAACGTACACGTTTTCGGCCGAAAACGCGTTTTCCGGCGAAAACGCACAACACGGCTCTTTCTGAGAAAAAGCAAGCACGGAGGACGAGAACCGCATTTGCCCTCCGTAGCGTTCCGGGCAGCGGGTAGAACCAGGCAGAGAATTCCCGGCTAGCAGCTTCCCTGTGGCGGGGAAGTGCAAACGTACACGTTTTCGGCCGAAAACGCGTTTTCCAGCGAAATCGCACACCACGGCTCTTTCTGAGAAAAAGCAAGCACGGAGGACGAGAACCGCTTTTGCCCTGCGTAGCGTTCCGGGCAGCGGGTAGAACCAGGCAGAGAATTCCCGGCTAGCAGCTTCCCTGTGGCGGGGAAGTGCAAACGTACACGTTTTCGGCCGAAAACGCGTTTTCCGGCGAAAACGCACACCACGGCTCTTTCTGAGAAAAAGCAAGCACGGAGGACGAGAACCGCTTTTGCCCTGCGTAGCGTTCCGGGCAGCGGGTAGAACCAGGCAGAGAATTCCCGGCTAGCAGCTTCCCTGTGGCGGGGAAGTGCAAACGTACACGTTTTCGGCCGAAAACGCGTTTTCCGGCGAAAACGCACACCACGGCTCTGTCTGAGAAAAAGCAAGCACGGAGGACGAGAACCGCTTTTGCCCTGCGTAGCGTTCCGGGCAGCGGGTAGAACCAGGCAGAGAATTCCCGGCTAGCAGCTTCCCTGTGGCGGCAAAGTGCAAACGTACACGTTTTCGGCCGAAAACGCGTTTTCCGGCGAAAACGCACACCACGGCTCTTTCTGAGAAAAAGCAAGCACGGAGGACGAGAACCGCTTTTGCCCTGCGTAGCGTTCCGGGCAGCGGGTAGAACCAGGCAGAGAATTCCCGGCTAGCAGCTTCCCTGTGGCGGGGAAGTGCAAACGTACACGATTTCGGCCGAAAACGCGTTTTCCGGCGAAAACGCACACCACGGCTCTTTCTGAGAAAAAGCAAGCACGGAGGACGAGAACCGCTTTTGCCCTGCGTAGCGTTCCGGGCAGCGGGTAGAACCAGGCAGAGAATTCCCGGCTAGCAGCTTCCCTGTGGCGGGGAAGTGCAAACGTACACGTTTTCGGCCGAAAACGCGTTTTCCGGCGAAAACTCACAACACCACGGCTCTGTCTGAGAAAAAGCAAGCACGGAGGACGAGAACCGCTTTTGCCCTGCGTAGCGTTCCGGGCAGCGGGTAGAACCAGGCAGAGAATTCCCGGCTAGCAGCTTCCCTGTGGCGGGGAAGTGCAAACGTACACGTTTTCGGCCGAAAACGCGTTTTCCGGCGAAAACGCACACCACGGCTCTTTCTGAGAAAAAGCAAGCACGGAGGACGAGAACCGCTTTTGCCCTGCGTAGCGTTCCGGGCAGCGGGTAGAACCAGGCAGAGAATTCCCGGCTAGCAGCTTCCCTGTGGCGGGGAAGTGCAAACGTACACGTTTTCGGCCGAAAAGGCGTTTTCCGGCGAAAACGCACACCACGGCTCTTTCTGAGAAAAAGCAAGCACGGAGGACGAGAACCGCTTTTGCCCTGCGTAGCGTTCCGGGCAGCGGGTAGAACCAGGCAGAGAATTCCCGGCTAGCAGCTTCCCTGTGGCGGGGAAGTGCAAACGTACACGTTTTCGGCCGAAAACGCGTTTTCCGGCGAAAACGCACACCACGGCTCTTTCTGAGAAAAAGCAAGCACGGAGGACGAGAACCGCTTTTGCCCTGCGTAGCGTTCCGGGCAGCGGGTAGAACCAGGCAGAGAATTCCCGGCTAGCAGCTTCCCTGTGGCGGGGAAGTGCAAACGTACACGTTTTCGGCCGAAAACGCGTTTTCCGGCGAAATCGCACACCATGGCTCTGTCTGAGAAAAAGCAAGCACGGAGGAGGAGAACCGCTTTTGCCCTGCGTAGCGTTCCGGGCAGCGGGTAGAACCAGGCAGAGAATTCCCGGCTAGCAGCTTCCCTGTGGCGGGGAAGTGCAAACGTACACGTTTTCGGCCGAAAACGCGTTTTGCAGCGAAAACGCACACCACGGCTCTTTCTGAGAAAAAGCAAGCACGGAGGACGAGAACCGCTTTTGCCCTGCGTAGCGTTCCGGGCAGCGGGTAGAACCAGGCAGAGAATTCCCGGCTAGCAGCTTCCCTGTGGCGGAGAAGTGCAAACGTACACGTTTTCGGCCGAAAACGCGTTTTCCGGCGAAAACTCACAACACGGCTCTTTCTGAGAAAAAGCAAGCACGGAGGACGAGAACCGCTTTTGCCCTGCGTAGCGTTCCGGGCAGCGGGTAGAACCAGGCAGAGAATTCCCGGCTAGCAGCTTCCCTGTGGCGGGCAAGTGCAAACGTACACGTTTTCGGCCGAAAACGCGTTTTCCGGCGAAAACGCACACCACGGCTCTTTCTGAGAAAAAGCAAGCACGGAGGACGAGAACCGCTTTTGCCCTGCGTAGCGTTCCGGGCAGCGGGTAGAACCAGGCAGAGAATTCCCGGCTAGCAGCTTCCCTGTGGCGGGGAAGTGCAAACGTACACGTTTTCGGCCGAAAACGCGTTTTCCGGCGAAAACGCACACCACGGCTCTGTCTGAGAAAAAGCAAGCACGGAGGACGAGAACCGCTTTTGCCCTGCGTAGCGTTCCGGGCAGCGGGTAG
Source organism: Athene noctua (assembly GCF_965140245.1). Lineage (NCBI taxonomy): Eukaryota > Metazoa > Chordata > Aves > Strigiformes > Strigidae > Athene > Athene noctua. Next base: position 7,989 of record NW_027437745.1, read on the forward strand.
AACCAGGCAGAGAATTCCCGGCTAGCAGCTTCCCTGTGGCGGGGAAGTGCAAACGTACACGATTTCGGCCGAAAACGCGTTTTCCGGCGAAAACGCACAACACGGCTCTTTCTGAGAAAAAGCAAGCACGGAGGACGAGAACCGCATTTGCCCTGCGTAGCGTTCCGGGCAGCGGGTAGAACCAGGCAGAGAATTCCCGGCTAGCAGCTTCCCTGTGGCGGGGAAGTGCAAACGTACACGTTTTCGGCCGAAAACGCGTTTTCCAGCGAAATCGCACACCACGGCTCTTTCTGAGAAAAAGCAAGCACGGAGGACGAGAACCGCTTTTGCCCTGCGTAGCGTTCCGGGCAGCGGGGAGAACCAGGCAGAGAATTCCCGGCTAGCAGCTTCCCTGTGGCGGGGAAGTGCAAACGTACACGTTTTCGGCCGAAAACGCGTTTTCCGCCGAAAACGCACACCACGGCTCTTTCTGAGAAAAAGCAAGCACGGAGGACGAGAACCGCTTTTGCCCTGCGTAGCGTTCCGGGCAGCGGGTAGAACCAGGCAGAGAATTCCCGGCTAGCAGCTTCCCTGTGGCGGGGAAGTGCAAACGTACACGTTTTCGGCCGAAAACGCGTTTTCCGGCGAAAACGCACACCACGGCTCTGTCTGAGAAAAAGCAAGCACGGAGGACGAGAACCGCTTTTGCCCTGCGTAGCGTTCCGGGCAGCGGGTAGAACCAGGCAGAGAATTCCCGGCTAGCAGCTTCCCTGTGGCGGGCAAGTGCAAACGTACACGTTTTCGGCCGAAAACGCGTTTTCCGGCGAAAACGCACACCACGGATCTTTCTGAGAAAAAGCAAGCACGGAGGACGAGAACCGCTTTTGCCCTGCGTAGCGTTCCGGGCAGCGGGTAGAACCAGGCAGAGAATTCCCGGCTAGCAGCTTCCCTGTGGCGGCAAAGTGCAAACGTACACGTTTTCGGCCGAAAACGCGTTTTCCGGCGAAAACGCACACCACGGCTCTTTCTGAGAAAAAGCAAGCACGGAGGACGAGAACCGCTTATGCCCTGCGTAGCGTTCCGGGCAGCGGGTAGAACCAGGCAGAGAATTCCCGGCTAGCAGCTTCCCTGTGGCGGGGAAGTGCAAACGTACACGATTTCGGCCGAAAACGCGTTTTCCGGCGAAAACGCACACCACGGCTCTTTCTGAGAAAAAGCAAGCACGGAGGACGAGAACCGCTTTTGCCCTGCGTAGCGTTCCGGGCAGCGGGTAGAACCAGGCAGAGAATTCCCGGCTAGCAGCTTCCCTGTGGCGGGGAAGTGCAAACGTACACGTTTTCGGCCGAAAACGCGTTTTCCGGCGAAAACTCACAACACCACGGCTCTTTCTGAGAAAAAGCAAGCACGGAGGACGAGAACCGCTTTTGCCCTGCGTAGCGTTCCGGGCAGCGGGTAGAACCAGGCAGAGAATTCCCGGCTAGCAGCTTCCCTGTGGCGGGGAAGTGCAAACGTACACGTTTTCGGCCGAAAACGCGTTTTCCGGCGAAAACGCACACCACGGCTCTTTCTGAGAAAAAGCAAGCACGGAGGACGAGAACCGCTTTTGCCCTGCGTAGCGTTCCGGGCAGCGGGTAGAACCAGGCAGAGAATTCCCGGCTAGCAGCTTCCCTGTGGCGGGGAAGTGCAAACGTACACGTTTTCGGCCGAAAAGGCGTTTTCCGGCGAAAACGCACACCACGGCTCTTTCTGAGAAAAAGCAAGCACGGAGGACGAGAACCGCTTTTGCCCTGCGTAGCGTTCCGGGCAGCGGGTAGAACCAGGCAGAGAATTCCCGGCTAGCAGCTTCCCTGTGGCGGGGAAGTGCAAACGTACACGTTTTCGGCCGAAAACGCGTTTTCCGGCGAAAACGCACACCACGGCTCTTTCTGAGAAAAAGCAAGCACGGAGGACGAGAACCGATTTTGCCCTGCGTAGCGTTCCGGGCAGCGGGTAGAACCAGGCAGAGAATTCCCGGCTAGCAGCTTCCCTGTGGCGGGGAAGTGCAAACGTACACGTTTTCGGCCGAAAAGTCGTTTTCCGTCGAAAACGCACACCACGGGTCTGTCTGAGAAAAAGCAAGCACGGAGGACGAGAACCGCTTTTGCCCTGCGTAGCGTTCCGGGCAGCGGGTAGAACCAGGCAGAGAATTCCCGGCTAGCAGCTTCCCTGTGGCGGGGAAGTGCAAACGTACACGTTTTCGGCCGAAAACGCGTTTTGCAGCGAAAACGCACACCACGGCTCTTTCTGAGAAAAAGCAAGCACGGAGGACGAGAACCGCTTTTGCCCTGCGTAGCGTTCCGGGCAGCGGGTAGAACCAGGCAGAGAATTCCCGGCTAGCAGCTTCCCTGTGGCGGCAAAGTGCAAACGTACACGTTTTCGGCCGAAAACGCGTTTTCCGGCGAAAACGCACACCACGGCTCTTTCTGAGATAAAGCAAGCACGGAGGACGAGAACCGCTTTTGCCCTGCGTAGCGTTCCGGGCAGCGGGTAGAACCAGGCAGAGAATTCCCGGCTAGCAGCTTCCCTGTGGCGGGGAAGTGCAAACGTACACGTTTTCGGCCGAAAACGCGTTTCCCGGCGAAAACGCACACCACGGCTCTTTCTGAGAAAAAGCAAGCACGGAGGACGAGAACCGCTTTTGCCCTGCGTAGCGTTCCGGGCAGCGGGTAGAACCAGGCAGAGAATTCCCGGCTAGCAGCTTCCCTGTGGCGGGGAAGTGCAAACGTACACGTTTTCGGCCGAAAACGCGTTTTCCGGCGAAAACGCACACCACGGCTCTTTCTGAGAAAAAGCAAGCACGGAGGACGAGAACCGCTTTTGCCCTGCGTAGCGTTCCGGGCAGCGGGTAGAACCAGGCAGAGAATTCCCGGCTAGCAGCTTCCCTGTGGCGGGGAAGTGCAAACGTACACGTTTTCGGCCGAAAACGCGTTTTCCGGCGAAAACGCACACCACGGCTCTTTCTGAGAAAAAGCAAGCACGGAGGACGAGAACCGCTTTTGCCCTGCGTAGCGTTCCGGGCAGCGGGTAGAACCAGGCAGAGAATTCCCGGCTAGCAGCTTCCCTGTGGCGGGGAAGTGCAAACGTACACGTTTTCGGCCGAAAACGCGTTTTCCGGCGAAAACGCACACCACGGTTCTTTCTGAGAAAAAGCAAGCACGGAGGACGAGAACCGCTTTTGCCCTGCGTAGCGTTCCGGGCAGCGGGTAGAACCAGGCAGAGAATTCCCGGCTAGCAGCTTCCCTGTGGCGGGGAAGTGCAAACGTACACGTTTTCGGCCGAAAACGCGTTTTCCGGCGAAATCGCACACCACGGCTCTGTCTGAGAAAAAGCAAGCACGGAGGACGAGAACCGCTTTTGCCCTGCGTAGCGTTCCGGGCAGCGGGTAGAACCAGGCAGAGAATTCCCGGCTAGCAGCTTCCCTGTGGCGGGGAAGTGCAAACGTACACGTTTTCGGCCGAAAACGCGTTTTCCGGCGAAAACGCACACCACGGCTCTGTCTGAGAAAAAGCAAGCACGGAGGACGAGAACCGCTTTTGCCCTGCGTAGCGTTCCGGGCAGCGGGTAGAACCAGGCAGAGAATTCCCGGCTAGCAGCTTCCCTGTGGCGGGGAAGTGCAAACGTACACGTTTTCGGCCGAAAACGCGTTTTCCGGCGAAAACGCACAACACGGCTCTTTCTGAGAAAAAGCAAGCACGGAGGACGAGAACCGCATTTGCCCTGCGTAGCGTTCCGGGCAGCGGGTAGAACCAGGCAGAGAATTCCCGGCTAGCAGCTTCCCTGTGGCGGGGAAGTGCAAACGTACACGTTTTCGGCCGAAAACGCGTTTTCCGGCGAAAACGCACACCACGGCTCTTTCTGAGAAAAAGCAAGCACGGAGGACGAGAACCGCTTTTGCCCTGCGTAGCGTTCCGGGCAGCGGGTAGAACCAGGCAGAGAATTCCCGGCTAGCAGCTTCCCTGTGGCGGGGAAGTGCAAACGTACACGTTTTCGGCCGAAAACGCGTTTTCCGGCGAAAACGCACACCACGGCTCTGTATGAGAAAAAGCAAGCACGGAGGACGAGAACCGCTTTTGCCCTGCGTAGCGTTCCGGGCAGCGGGTAGAACCAGGCAGAGAATTCCCGGCTAGCAGCTTCCCTGTGGCGGCAAAGTGCAAACGTACACGTTTTCGGCCGAAAACGCGTTTTCCGGCGAAAACGCACACCACGGCTCTGTCTGAGAAAAAGCAAGCACGGAGGACGAGAACCGCTTTTGCCCTGCGTAGCGTTCCAGGCAGCGGGTAGAACCAGGCAGAGAATTCCCGGCTAGCAGCTTCCCTGTGGCGGGCAAGTGCAAACGTACACGTTTTCGGCCGAAAACGCGTTTTCCGGCGAAAACGCACACCACGGCTCTGTCTGAGAAAAAGCAAGCACGGAGGACGAGAACCGCTTTTGCCCTGCGTAGCGTTCCGGGCAGCGGGTAGAACCAGGCAGAGAATTCCCGGCTAGCAGCTTCCCTGTGGCGGGGAAGTGCAAACGTACACGTTTTCGGCCGAAAACGCGTTTTCCGGCGAAAACGCACACCACGGCTCTTTCTGAGAAAAAGCAAGCACGGAGGACGAGAACCGCTTTTGCCCTGCGTAGCGTTCCGGGCAGCGGGTAGAACCAGGCAGAGAATTCCCGGCTAGCAGCTTCCCTGTGGCGGGGAAGTGCAAACGTACACGATTTCGGCCGAAAACGCGTTTTCCGGCGAAAACGCACACCACGGCTCTTTCTGAGAAAAAGCAAGCACGGAGGACGAGAACCGCTTTTGCCCTGCGTAGCGTTCCGGGCAGCGGGTAGAACCAGGCAGAGAATTCCCGGCTAGCAGCTTCCCTGTGGCGGGGAAGTGCAAACGTACACGTTTTCGGCCGAAAACGCGTTTTCCGGCGAAAACTCACAACACCACGGCTCTGTCTGAGAAAAAGCAAGCACGGAGGACGAGAACCGCTTTTGCCCTGCGTAGCGTTCCGGGCAGCGGGTAGAACCAGGCAGAGAATTCCCGGCTAGCAGCTTCCCTGTGGCGGGGAAGTGCAAACGTACACGTTTTCGGCCGAAAACGCGTTTTCCGGCGAAAACGCACACCACGGCTCTTTCTGAGAAAAAGCAAGCACGGAGGACGAGAACCGCTTTTGCCCTGCGTAGCGTTCCGGGCAGCGGGTAGAACCAGGCAGAGAATTCCCGGCTAGCAGCTTCCCTGTGGCGGGGAAGTGCAAACGTACACGTTTTCGGCCGAAAAGGCGTTTTCCGGCGAAAACGCACACCACGGCTCTTTCTGAGAAAAAGCAAGCACGGAGGACGAGAACCGCTTTTGCCCTGCGTAGCGTTCCGGGCAGCGGGTAGAACCAGGCAGAGAATTCCCGGCTAGCAGCTTCCCTGTGGCGGGGAAGTGCAAACGTACACGTTTTCGGCCGAAAACGCGTTTTCCGGCGAAAACTCACAACACCACGGCTCTTTCTGAGAAAAAGCAAGCACGGAGGACGAGAACCGCTTTTGCCCTGCGTAGCGTTCCGGGCAGCGGGTAGAACCAGGCAGAGAATTCCCGGCTAGCAGCTTCCCTGTGGCGGGGAAGTGCAAACGTACACGTTTTCGGCCGAAAACGCGTTTTCCGGCGAAAACGCACACCACGGCTCTTTCTGAGAAAAAGCAAGCACGGAGGACGAGAACCGCTTTTGCCCTGCGTAGCGTTCCGGGCAGCGGGTAGAACCAGGCAGAGAATTCCCGGCTAGCAGCTTCCCTGTGGCGGGGAAGTGCAAACGTACACGTTTTCGGCCGAAAAGGCGTTTTCCGGCGAAAACGCACACCACGGCTCTTTCTGAGAAAAAGCAAGCACGGAGGACGAGAACCGCTTTTGCCCTGCGTAGCGTTCCGGGCAGCGGGTAGAACCAGGCAGAGAATTCCCGGCTAGCAGCTTCCCTGTGGCGGGGAAGTGCAAACGTACACGTTTTCGGCCGAAAACGCGTTTTCCGGCGAAAACGCACACCACGGCTCTTTCTGAGAAAAAGCAAGCACGGAGGACGAGAACCGATTTTGCCCTGCGTAGCGTTCCGGGCAGCGGGTAGAACCAGGCAGAGAATTCCCGGCTAGCAGCTTCCCTGTGGCGGGGAAGTGCAAACGTACACGTTTTCGGCCGAAAAGTCGTTTTCCGTCGAAAACGCACACCACGGCTCTGTCTGAGAAAAAGCAAGCACGGAGGACGAGAACCGCTTTTGCCCTGCGTAGCGTTCCGGGCAGCGGGTAGAACCAGGCAGAGAATTCCCGGCTAGCAGCTTCCCTGTGGCGGGGAAGTGCAAACGTACACGTTTTCGGCCGAAAACGCGTTTTGCAGCGAAAACGCACACCACGGCTCTTTCTGAGAAAAAGCAAGCACGGAGGACGAGAACCGCTTTTGCCCTGCGTAGCGTTCCGGGCAGCGGGTAGAACCAGGCAGAGAATTCCCGGCTAGCAGCTTCCCTGTGGCGGCAAAGTGCAAACGTACACGTTTTCGGCCGAAAACGCGTTTTCCGGCGAAAACGCACACCACGGCTCTTTCTGAGATAAAGCAAGCACGGAGGACGAGAACCGCTTTTGCCCTGCGTAGCGTTCCGGGCAGCGGGTAGAACCAGGCAGAGAATTCCCGGCTAGCAGCTTCCCTGTGGCGGGGAAGTGCAAACGTACACGTTTTCGGCCGAAAACGCGTTTTCCGGCGAAAACGCACACCACGGCTCTTTCTGAGAAAAAGCAAGCACGGAGGACGAGAACCGCTTTTGCCCTGCGTAGCGTTCCGGGCAGCGGGTAGAACCAGGCAGAGAATTCCCGGCTAGCAGCTTCCCTGTGGCGGGGAAGTGCAAACGTACACGTTTTCGGCCGAAAACGCGTTTTCCGGCGAAAACGCACACCACGGCTCTTTCTGAGAAAAAGCAAGCACGGAGGACGAGAACCGCTTTTGCCCTGCGTAGCGTTCCGGGCAGCGGGTAGAACCAGGCAGAGAATTCCCGGCTAGCAGCTTCCCTGTGGCGGGGAAGTGCAAACGTACACGTTTTCGGCCGAAAACGCGTTTTCCGGCGAAAACGCACACCACGGCTCTTTCTGAGAAAAAGCAAGCACGGAGGACGAGAACCGCTTTTGCCCTGCGTAGCGTTCCGGGCAGCGGGTAGAACCAGGCAGAGAATTCCCGGCTAGCAGCTTCCCTGTGGCGGGGAAGTGCAAACGTACACGTTTTCGGCCGAAAACGCGTTTTCCGGCGAAAACGCACACCACGGTTCTTTCTGAGAAAAAGCAAGCACGGAGGACGAGAACTGCTTTTGCCCTGCGTAGCGTTCCGGGCAGCGGGTAGAACCAGGCAGAGAATTCCCGGCTAGCAGCTTCCCTGTGGCGGGGAAGTGCAAACGTACACGTTTTCGGCCGAAAACGCGTTTTCCGGCGAAATCGCACACCACGGCTCTGTCTGAGAAAAAGCAAGCACGGAGGACGAGAACCGCTTTTGCCCTGCGTAGCGTTCCGGGCAGCGGGTAGAACCAGGCAGAGAATTCCCGGCTAGCAGCTTCCCTGTGGCGGGGAAGTGCAAACGTACACGTTTTCGGCCGAAAACGCGTTTTCCGGCGAAAACGCACACCACGGCTCTGTCTGAGAAAAAGCAAGCACGGAGGACGAGAACCGCTTTTGCCCTGCGTAGCGTTCCGGGCAGCGGGTAGAACCAGGCAGAGAATTCCCGGCTAGCAGCTTCCCTGTGGCGGGGAAGTGCAAACGTACACGTTTTCGGCCGAAAACGCGTTTTCCGGCGAAAACGCACAACACGGCTCTTTCTGAGAAAAAGCAAGCACGGAGGACGAGAACCGCATTTGCCCTGCGTAGCGTTCCGGGCAGCGGGTAGAACCAGGCAGAGAATTCCCGGCTAGCAGCTTCCCTGTGGCGGGGAAGTGCAAACGTACACGTTTTCGGCCGAAAACGCGTTTTCCGGCGAAAACGCACACCACGGCTCTTTCTGAGAAAAAGCAAGCACGGAGGACGAGAACCGCTTTTGCCCTGCGTAGCGTTCCGGGCAGCGGGTAGAACCAGGCAGAGAATTCCCGGCTAGCAGCTTCCCTGTGGCGGGGAAGTGCAAACGTACACGTTTTCGGCCGAAAACGCGTTTTCCGGCGAAAACGCACACCACGGCTCTTTCTGAGAAAAAGCAAGCACGGAGGACGAGAACTGCTTTTGCCCTGCGTAGCGTTCCGGGCAGCGGGTAGAACCAGGCAGAGAATTCCCGGCTAGCAGCTTCCCTGTGGCGGCAAAGTGCAAACGTACACGTTTTCGGCCGAAAACGCGTTTTCCGGCGAAAACGCACACCACGGCTCTGTCTGAGAAAAAGCAAGCACGGAGGACGAGAACCGCTTTTGCCCTGCGTAGCGTTCCAGGCAGCGGGTAGAACCAGGCAGAGAATTCCCGGCTAGCAGCTTCCCTGTGGCGGGCAAGTGCAAACGTACACGTTTTCGGCCGAAAACGCGTTTTCCGGCGAAAACGCACACCACGGATCTTTCTGAGAAAAAGCAAGCACGGAGGACGAGAACCGCTTTTGCCCTGCGTAGCGTTCCGGGCAGCGGGTAGAACCAGGCAGAGAATTCCCGGCTAGCAGCTTCCCTGTGGCGGGGAAGTGCAAACGTACACGTTTTCGGCCGAAAACGCGTTTTCCGGCGAAAACGCACACCACGGCTCTTTCTGAGAAAAAGCAAGCACGGAGGACGAGAACCGCTTTTGCCCTGCGTAGCGTTCCGGGCAGCGGGTAGAACCAGGCAGAGAATTCCCGGCTAGCAGCTTCCCTGTGGCGGGGAAGTGCAAACGTACACGATTTCGGCCGAAAACGCGTTTTCCGGCGAAAACGCACACCACGGCTCTTTCTGAGAAAAAGCAAGCACGGAGGACGAGAACCGCTTTTGCCCTGCGTAGCGTTCCGGGCAGCGGGTAGAACCAGGCAGAGAATTCCCGGCTAGCAGCTTCCCTGTGGCGGGGAAGTGCAAACGTACACGTTTTCGGCCGAAAACGCGTTTTCCGGCGAAAACTCACAACACCACGGCTCTGTCTGAGAAAAAGCAAGCACGGAGGACGAGAACCGCTTTTGCCCTGCGTAGCGTTCCGGGCAGCGGGTAGAACCAGGCAGAGAATTCCCGGCTAGCAGCTTCCCTGTGGCGGGGAAGTGCAAACGTACACGTTTTCGGCCGAAAACGCGTTTTCCGGCGAAAACGCACACCACGGCTCTTTCTGAGAAAAAGCAAGCACGGAGGACGAGAACCGCTTTTGCCCTGCGTAGCGTTCCGGGCAGCGGGTAGAACCAGGCAGAGAATTCCCGGCTAGCAGCTTCCCTGTGGCGGGGAAGTGCAAACGTACACGTTTTCGGCCGAAAAGGCGTTTTCCGGCGAAAACGCACACCACGGCTCTTTCTGAGAAAAAGCAAGCACGGAGGACGAGAACCGCTTTTGCCCTGCGTAGCGTTCCGGGCAGCGGGTCGAACCAGGCAGAGAATTCCCGGCTAGCAGCTTCCCTGTGGCGGGGAAGTGCAAACGTACACGTTTTCGGCCGAAAACGCGTTTTCCGGCGAAAACGCACACCACGGCTCTTTCTGAGAAAAAGCAAGCACGGAGGACGAGAACCGCTTTTGCCCTGCGTAGCGTTCCGGGCAGCGGGTAGAACCAGGCAGAGAATTCCCGGCTAGCAGCTTCCCTGTGGCGGGGAAGTGCAAACGTACACGTTTTCGGCCGAAAAGTCGTTTTCCGTCGAAAACGCACACCACGGCTCTTTCTGAGAAAAAGCAAGCACGGAGGACGAGAACCGCTTTTGCCCTGCGTAGCGTTCCGGGCAGCGGGTAGAACCAGGCAGAGAATTCCCGGCTAGCAGCTTCCCTGTGGCGGGGAAGTGCAAACGTACACGTTTTCGGCCGAAAACGCGTTTTGCAGCGAAAACGCACACCACGGCTCTTTCTGAGAAAAAGCAAGCACGGAGGACGAGAACCGCTTTTGCCCTGCGTAGCGTTCCGGGCAGCGGGTAGAACCAGGCAGAGAATTCCCGGCTAGCAGCTTCCCTGTGGCGGGGAAGTGCAAACGTACACGTTTTCGGCCGAAAACGCGTTTTCCGGCGAAAACGCACACCACGGCTCTTTCTGAGAAAAAGCAAGCACGGAGGACGAGAACCGCTTTTGCCCTGCGTAGCGTTCCGGGCAGCGTGTAGAACCAGGCAGAGAATTCCCGGCTAGCAGCTTCCCTGTGGCGGGGAAGTGCAAACGTACACGTTTTCGGCCGAAAACGCGTTTTCCGGCGAAAACGCACACCACGGCTCTTTCTGAGAAAAAGCAAGCACGGAGGACGAGAACCGCTTTTGCCCTGCGTAGCGTTCCGGGCAGCGGGTAGAACCAGGCAGAGAATTCCCGGGTAGCAGCTTCCCTGTGGCGGGGAAGTGCAAACGTACACGTTTTCGGCCGAAAACGCGTTTTCCGGCGAAATCGCACACCACGGCTCTTTCTGAGAAAAAGCAAGCACGAAGGACGAGAACCGCTTTTGCCCTGCGTAGCGTTCCGGGCAGCGGGTAGAACCAGGCAGAGAATTCCCGGCTAGCAGCTTCCCTGTGGCGGGGAAGTGCAAACGTACACGTTTTCGGCCGAAAACGCGTTTTCCGGCGAAAACGCACACCACGGCTCTTTCTGAGAAAAAGCAAGCACGGAGGACGAGAACCGCTTTTGCCCTGCGTAGCGTTCCGGGCAGCGGGTAGAACCAGGCAGAGAATTCCCGGCTAGCAGCTTCCCTGTAGCGGGGAAGTGCAAACGTACACGTTTTCGGCCGAAAACGCGTTTTCCGGCGAAATCGCACACCACGGCTCTGTCTGAGAAAAAGCAAGCACGGAGGACAAGAACCGCTTTTGCCCTGCGTAGCGTTCCGGGCAGCGGGTAGAACCAGGCAGAGAATTCCCGGCTAGCAGCTTCCCTGTGGCGGGGAAGTGCAAACGTACACGTTTTCGGCCGAAAACGCCTTTTCTGGCGAAAACGCACACCACGGCTCTGTCTGAGAAAAAGCAAGCACGGAGGACGAGAACCGCTTTTGCCCTGCGTAGCGTTCCGGGCAGCGGATAGAACCAGGCAGAGAATTCCCGGCTAGCAGCTTCCCTGTGGCGGGGAAGTGCAAACGTACAAGTTTTCGGCCGAAAACGCGTTTTCCGGCGAAATCGCACACCACGGCTCTTTCTGAGATAAAGCAAGCACGGAGGACGAGAACCGCTTTTGCCCTGCGTAGCGTTCCGGGCAGCGGGTAGAACCAGGCAGAGAATTCCCGGCTAGCAGCTTCCCTGTGGCGGGGAAGTGCAAACGTACACGTTTTCGGCCGAAAACGCGTTTTCCGGCGAAAACGCACACCACGGCTCTTTCTGAGAAAAAGCAAGCACGGAGGACGAGAACCGCTTTTGCCCTGCGTAGCGTTCCGGGCAGCGGGTAGAACCAGGCAGAGAATTCCCGGCTAGCAGCTTCCCTGTGGCGGGGAAGTGCAAACGTACACGTTTTCGGCCGAAAACGCGTTTTCCGGCGAAAACGCACACCACGGCTCTTTCTGAGAAAAAGCAAGCACGGAGGACGAGAACTGCTTTTGCCCTGCGTAGCGTTCCGGGCAGCGTGTAGAACCAGGCAGAGAATTCCCGGCTAGCAGCTTCCCTGTGGCGGGGAAGTGCAAACGTACACGTTTTCGGCCGAAAACGCGTTTTCCGGCGAAAACGCACACCACGGCTCTTTCTGAGAAAAAGCAAGCACGGAGGACGAGAACCGCTTTTGCCCTGCGTAGCGTTCCGGGCAGCGGGTAGAACCAGGCAGAGAATTCCCGGCTAGCAGCTTCCCTGTGGCGGGGAAGTGCAAACGTACACGTTTTCGGCCGAAAACGCGTTTTCCGGCGAAATCGCACACCACGGCTCTTTCTGAGAAAAAGCAAGCACGAAGGACGAGAACCGCTTTTGCCCTGCGTAGCGTTCCGGGCAGCGGGTAGAACCAGGCAGAGAATTCCCGGCTAGCAGCTTCCCTGTGGCGGGGAAGGGCAAACGTACACGTTTTCGGCCGAAAACGCGTTTTCCGGCGAAAACGCACACCACGGCTCTTTCTGAGAAAAAGCAAGCACGGAGGACGAGAACCGCTTTTGCCCTGCGTAGCGTTCCGGGCAGCGGGTAGAACCAGGCAGAGAATTCCCGGCTAGCAGCTTCCCTGTGGCGGGGAAGTGCAAACGTACACGTTTTCGGCCGAAAACGCGTTTTCCGGCGAAAACGCACACCACGGCTCTGTCTGAGAAAAAGCAAGCACGGAGGACGAGAACCGCTTTTGCCCTGCGTAGCGTTCCGGGCAGCGGGTAGAACCAGGCAGAGAATTCCCGGCTAGCAGCTTCCCTGTGGCGGGGAAGTGCAAACGTACACGTTTTCGGCCGAAAACGCGTTTTCCGGCGAAAACGCACAACACGGCTCTTTCTGAGAAAAAGCAAGCACGGAGGACGAGAACCGCTTTTGCCCTGCGTAGCGTTCCGGGCAGCGGGTAGAACCAGGCAGAGAATTCCCGGCTAGCAGCTTCCCTGTGGCGGGGAAGTGCAAACGTACACGTTTTCGGCCGAAAACGCGTTTTCCAGCGAAATCGCACACCACGGCTCTTTCTGAGAAAAAGCAAGCACTGAGGACTAGAACCGCTTTTGCCCTGCGTAGCGTTCCGGGCAGCGGGTAGAACCAGGCAGAGAATTCCCGGCTAGCAGCTTCCCTGTGGCGGGGAAGTGCAAACGTACACGTTTTCGGCCGAAAACGCGTTTTCCGGCGAAAACGCACACCACGGCTCTTTCTGAGAAAAAGCAAGCACGGAGGACGAGAACCGCTTTTGCCCTGCGTAGCGTTCCGGGCAGCGGGTAGAACCAGGCAGAGAATTCCCGGCTAGCAGCTTCCCTGTGGCGGGGAAGTGCAAACGTACACGTTTTCGGCCGAAAAGGCGTTTTCCGGCGAAAACGCACACCACGGCTCTTTCTGAGAAAAAGCAAGCACGGAGGACGAGAACCGCTTTTGCCCTGCGTAGCGTTCCGGGCAGCGGGTAGAACCAGGCAGAGAATTCCCGGCTAGCAGCTTCCCTGTGGCGGGGAAGTGCAAACGTACACGATTTCGGCCGAAAACGCGTTTTCCGGCGAAAACGCACACCACGGCTCTTTCTGAGAAAAAGCAAGCACGGAGGACGAGAACCGCTTTTGCCCTGCGTAGCGTTCCGGGCAGCGGGTAGAACCAGGCAGAGAATTCCCGGCTAGCAGCTTCCCTGTGGCGGGGAAGTGCAAACGTACACGTTTTCGGCCGAAAACGCGTTTTCCGGCGAAAACTCACAACACGGCTCTTTCTGAGAAAAAGCAAGCACGGAGGACGAGAACCGCTTTTGCCCTGCGTAGCGTTCCGGGCAGCGGGTAGAACCAGGCAGAGAATTCCCGGCTAGCAGCTTCCCTGTGGCGGGGAAGTGCAAACGTACACGTTTTCGGCCGAAAACGCGTTTTCCGGCGAAAACGCACACCACGGCTCTTTCTGAGAAAAAGCAAGCACGGAGGACGAGAACCGCTTTTGCCCTGCGTAGCGTTCCGGGCAGCGGGTAGAACCAGGCAGAGAATTCCCGGCTAGCAGCTTCCCTGTGGCGGGGAAGTGCAAACGTACACGTTTTCGGCCGAAAAGGCGTTTTCCGGCGAAAACGCACACCACGGCTCTTTCTGAGAAAAAGCAAGCACGGAGGACGAGAACCGCTTTTGCCCTGCGTAGCGTTCCGGGCAGCGGGTAGAACCAGGCAGAGAATTCCCGGCTAGCAGCTTCCCTGTGGCGGGGAAGTGCAAACGTACACGTTTTCGGCCGAAAACGCGTTTTCCGGCGAAAACGCACACCACGGCTCTTTCTGAGAAAAAGCAAGCACGGAGGACGAGAACCGCTTTTGCCCTGCGTAGCGTTCCGGGCAGCGGGTAGAACCAGGCAGAGAATTCCCGGCTAGCAGCTTCCCTGTGGCGGGGAAGTGCAAACGTACACGTTTTCGGCTGAAAACGCGTTTTCCGGCGAAAACGCACACCACGGCTCTTTCTGAGAAAAAGCAAGCACGGAGGACGAGAACCGCTTTTGCCCTGCGTAGCGTTCCGGGCAGCGGGTAGAACCAGGCAGAGAATTCCCGGCTAGCAGCTTCCCTGTGGCGGGGAAGTGCAAACGTACACGTTTTCGGCCGAAAACGCGTTTTCCGGCGAAAACGCACACCACGGCTCTTTCTGAGAAAAAGCAAGCACGGAGGACGAGAACCGCTTTTGCCCTGCGTAGCGTTCCGGGCAGCGGGTAGAACCAGGCAGAGAATTCCCGGCTAGCAGCTTCCCTGTGGCGGGGAAGTGCAAACGTACACGTTTTCGGCCGAAAACGCGTTTTCCGGCGAAAACGCACACCACGGCTCTTTCTGAGAAAAAGCAAGCACGGAGGACGAGAACCGCTTTTGCCCTGCGTAGCGTTCCGGGCAGCGGGTAGAACCAGGCAGAGAATTCCCGGCTAGCAGCTTCCCTGTGGCGGGGAAGTGCAAACGTACACGTTTTCGGCCGAAAACGCGTTTTCCGGCGAAAACGCACACCACGGCTCTGTCTGAGAAAAAGCAAGCACGGAGGACGAGAACCGCTTTTGCCCTGCGTAGCGTTCCGGGCAGCGGGTAGAACCAGGCAGAGAATTCCCGGCTAGCAGCTTCCCTGTGGCGGGGAAGTGCAAACGTACACGTTTTCGGCCGAAAACACGTTTTCCGGCGAAAACGCACACCACGGCTCTTTCTGAGAAAAAGCAAGCACGGAGGACGAGAACCGCTTTTGCCCTGCGTAGCGTTCCGGGCAGCGGGTAGAACCAGGCAGAGAATTCCCGGCTAGCAGCTTCCCTGTGGCGGGGAAGTGCAAACGTACACGTTTTCGGCCGAAAACGCGTTTTCCGGCGAAAACGCACACCACGGCTCTTTCTGAGAAAAAGCAAGCACGGAGGACGAGAACCGCTTTTGCCCTGCGTAGCGTTCCGGGCAGCGGGTAGAACCAGGCAGAGAATTCCCGGCTAGCAGCTTCCCTGTGGCGGGGAAGTGCAAACGTACACGTTTTCGGCCGAAAACGCGTTTTCCGGCGAAAACGCACACCACGGCTCTTTCTGAGAAAAAGCAAGCACGGAGGACGAGAACCGCTTTTGCCCTGCGTAGCGTTCCGGGCAGCGGGTAGAACCAGGCAGAGAATTCCCGGCTAGCAGCTTCCCTGTGGCGGGGAAGTGCAAACGTACACGTTTTCGGCCGAAAAGGCGTTTTCCGGCGAAAACGCACACCACGGCTCTTTCTGAGAAAAAGCAAGCACGGAGGACGAGAACCGCTTTTGCCCTGCGTAGCGTTCCGGGCAGCGGGTAGAACCAGGCAGAGAATTCCCGGCTAGCAGCTTCCTTGTGGCGGGGAAGTGCAAACGTACACGTTTTCGGCCGAAAACGCGTTTTCCGGCGAAAACGCACACCACGGCTCTTTCTGAGAAAAAGCAAGCACGGAGGACGAGAACCGCTTTTGCCCTGCGTAGCGTTCCGGGCAGCGGGTAGAACCAGGCAGAGAATTCCCGGCTAGCAGCTTCCTTGTGGCGGGGAAGTGCAAACGTACACGATTTCGGCCGAAAACGCGTTTTCCGGCGAAAACGCACATCACGGCTCTTTCTGAGAAAAAGCAAGCACGGAGGACGAGAACCGCTTTTGCCCTGCGTAGCGTTCCGGGCAGCGGGTAGAACCAGGCAGAGAATTCCCGGCTAGCAGCTTCCCTGTGGCGGGGAAGTGCAAACGTACACGATTTCGGCCGAAAACGCGTTTTCCGGCGAAAACGCACACCACGGCTCTTTCTGAGAAAAAGCAAGCACGGAGGACGAGAACCGCTTTTGCCCTGCGTAGCGTTCCGGGCAGCGGGTAGAACCAGGCAGAGAATTCCCGGCTAGCAGCTTCCCTGTGGCGGGGAAGTGCAAACGTACACGTTTTCGGCCGAAAACGCGTTTTCCGGCGAAAACGCACACCACGGCTCTTTCTGAGAAAAAGCAAGCACGGAGGACGAGAACCGCTTTTGCCCTGCGTAGCGTTCCGGGCAGCGGGTAGAACCAGGCAGAGAATTCCCGGCTAGCAGCTTCCCTGTGGCGGGGAAGTGCAAACGTACACGTTTTCGGCCGAAAACGCGTTTTCCGGCGAAAACGCACACCACGGCTCTTTCTGAGAAAAAGCAAGCACGGAGGACGAGAACCGCTTTTGCCCTGCGTAGCGTTCCGGGCAGCGGGTAGAACCAGGCAGAGAATTCCCGGCTAGCAGCTTCCCTGTGGCGGGGAAGTGCAAACGTACACGATTTCGGCCGAAAACGCGTTTTCCGGCGAAAACGCACACCACGGCTCTTTCTGAGAAAAAGCAAGCACGGAGGACGAGAACCGCTTTTGCCCTGCGTAGCGTTCAGGGCAGCGGGTAGAACCAGGCAGAGAATTCCCGGCTAGCAGCTTCCCTGTGGCGGGGAAGTGCAAACGTACACGTTTTCGGCCGAAAACGCGTTTTCCGGCGAAAACGCACGCCACGGCTCTTTCTGAGAAAAAGCAAGCACGGAGGACGAGAACCGCTTTTGCCCTGCGTAGCGTTCCGGGCAGCGGGTAGAACCAGGCAGAGAATTCCCGGCTAGCAGCTTCCCTGTGGCGGGGAAGTGCAAACGTACACGTTTTCGGCCGAAAACGCGTTTTCCGCCGAAAACGCACACCACGGCTCTTTCTGAGAAAAAGCAAGCACGGAGGACGAGAACCGCTTTTGCCCTGCGTAGCGTTCCGGGCAGCGGGTAGAACCAGGCAGAGAATTCCCGGCTAGCAGCTTCCCTGTGGCGGGGAAGTGCAAACGTACACGTTTTCGGCCGAAAACGCGTTTTCCGGCGAAAACGCACACCACGGCTCTTTCTGAGAAAAAGCAAGCACGGAGGACGAGAACCGCTTTTGCCCTGCTTAGCGTTCCGGGCAGCGGGTAGAACCAGGCAGAGAATTCCCGGCTAGCAGCTTCCCTGTGGCGGGGAAGTGCAAACGTACACGTTTTCGGCCGAAAACGCGTTTTCCGGCGAAAAGGCACACCACGGCTCTTTCTGAGAAAAAGCAAGCACGGAGGACGAGAACCGCTTTTGCCCTGCGTAGCGTTCCGGGCAGCGGGTAGAACCAGGCAGAGAATTCCCGGCTAGCAGCTTCCTTGTGGCGGGGAAGTGCAAACGTACACGTTTTCGGCCGAAAACGCGTTTTCCGGCGAAAACGCACACCACGGCTCTTTCTGAGAAAAAGCAAGCACGGAGGACGAGAACCGCTTTTGCCCTGCGTAGCGTTCCGGGCAGCGGGTAGAACCAGGCAGAGAATTCCCGGCTAGCAGCTTCCTTGTGGCGGGGAAGTGCAAACGTACACGTTTTCGGCCGAAAACGCGTTTTCCTGCGAAAACGCACACCACGGCTCTTTCTGAGAAAAAGCAAGCACGGAGGACGAGAACCGCTTTTGCCCTGCGTAGCGTTCCGGGCAGCGGGTAGAACCAGGCAGAGAATTCCCGGCTAGCAGCTTCCCTGTGGCGGGGAAGTGCAAACGTACACGATTTCGGCCGAAAACGCGTTTTCCGCCGAAAACGCACACCACGGCTCTTTCTGAGAAAAAGCAAGCACGGAGGACGAGAACCGCTTTTGCCCTGCGTAGCGTTCCGGGCAGCGGGTAGAACCAGGCAGAGAATTCCCGGCTAGCAGCTTCCCTGTGGCGGGGAAGTGCAAACGTACACGTTTTCGGCCGAAAACGCGTTTTCCGGCGAAAACGCACACCACGGCTCTTTCTGAGAAAAAGCAAGCACGGAGGACGAGAACCGCTTTTGCCCTGCGTAGCGTTCCGGGCAGCGGGTAGAACCAGGCAGAGAATTCCCGGCTAGCAGCTTCCCTGTGGCGGGGAAGTGCAAACGTACACGTTTTCGGCCGAAAACGCGTTTTCCGGCGAAAACGCACACCACGGCTCTTTCTGAGAAAAAGCAAGCACGGAGGACGAGAACCGCTTTTGCCCTGCGTAGCGTTCCGGGCAGCGGGTAGAACCAGGCAGAGAATTCCCGGCTAGCAGCTTCCCTGTGGCGGGGAAGTGCAAACGTACACGTTTTCGGCCGAAAACGCGTTTTCCGGCGAAAACGCACACCACGGCTCTTTCTGAGAAAAAGCAAGCACGGAGGACGAGAACCGCTTTTGCCCTGCGTAGCGTTCCGGGCAGCGGGTAGAACCAGGCAGAGAATTCCCGGCTAGCAGCTTCCCTGTGGCGGGGAAGTGCAAACGTACACGTTTTCGGCCGAAAACGCGTTTTCCGGCGAAAACGCACACCACGGCTCTTTCTGAGAAAAAGCAAGCACGGAGGACGAGAACCGCTTTTGCCCTGCGTAGCGTTCCGGGCAGCGGGTAGAACCAGGCAGAGAATTCCCGGCTAGCAGCTTCCCTGTGGCGGGGAAGTGCAAACGTACACGTTTTCGGCCGAAAACGCGTTTTCCGCCGAAAACGCACACCACGGCTCTTTCTGAGAAAAAGCAAGCACGGAGGACGAGAACCGCTTTTGCCCTGCGTAGCGTTCCGGGCAGCGGGTAGAACCAGGCAGAGAATTCCCGGCTAGCAGCTTCCCTGTGGCGGGGAAGTGCAAACGTACACGTTTTCGGCCGAAAAGGCGTTTTCCGGCGAAAACGCACACCACGGCTCTTTCTGAGAAAAAGCAAGCACGGAGGACGAGAACCGCTTTTGCCCTGCGTAGCGTTCCGGGCAGCGGGTAGAACCAGGCAGAGAATTCCCGGCTAGCAGCTTCCCTGTGGCGGGGAAGTGCAAACGTACACGTTTTCGGCCGAAAACGCGTTTTCCGGCGAAAACGCACACCACGGCTCTGTCTGAGAAAAAGCAAGCACGGAGGACGAGAACCGCTTTTGCCCTGCGTAGCGTTCCGGGCAGCGGGTAGAACCAGGCAGAGAATTCCCGGCTAGCAGCTTCCCTGTGGCGGGGAAGTGCAAACGTACACGTTTTCGGCCGAAAACGCGTTTTCCGGCGAAAACGCACACCACGGCTCTTTCTGAGAAAAAGCAAGCACGGAGGACGAGAACTGCTTTTGCCCTGCGTAGCGTTCCGGGCAGCGTGTAGAACCAGGCATAGAATTCCCGGCTAGCAGCTTCCCTGTGGCGGGGAAGTGCAAACGTACACGTTTTCGGCCGAAAACGCGTTTTCCGGCGAAAACGCACACCACGGCTCTTTCTGAGAAAAAGCAAGCACGGAGGACGAGAACCGCTTTTGCCCTGCGTAGCGTTCCGGGCAGCGGGTAGAACCAGGCAGAGAATTCCCGGCTAGCAGCTTCCCTGTGGCGGGGAAGTGCAAACGTACACGTTTTGGGCCGAAAACGCGTTTTCCGGCGAAATCGCACACCACGGCTCTTTCTGAGAAAAAGCAAGCACGAAGGACGAGAACCGCTTTTGCCCTGCGTAGCGTTCCGGGCAGCGGGTAGAACCAGGCAGAGAATTCCCGGCTAGCAGCTTCCCTGTGGCGGGGAAGTGCAAACGTACACGTTTTCGGCCGAAAACGCCTTTTCTGGCGAAAACGCACACCACGGCTCTGTCTGAGAAAAAGCAAGCACGGAGGACGAGAACCGCTTTTGCCCTGCGTAGCGTTCCGGGCAGCGGATAGAACCAGGCAGAGAATTCCCGGCTAGCAGCTTCCCTGTGGCGGGGAAGTGCAAACGTACACGTTTTCGGCCGAAAACGCGTTTTCCGGCGAAAACGCACACCACGGCTCTTTCTGAGAAAAAGCAAGCACGGAGGACGAGAACCGCTTTTGCCCTGCGTAGCGTTCCGGGCAGCGGGTAGAACCAGGCAGAGAATTCCCGGCTAGCAGCTTCCCTGTGGCGGGGAAGTGCAAACGTACACGTTTTCGGCCGAAAACGCGTTTTCCGGCGAAAACGCACACCACGGCTCTTTCTGAGAAAAAGCAAGCACGGAGGACGAGAACCGCTTTTGCCCTGCGTAGCGTTCCGGGCAGCGGATAGAACCAGGCAGAGAATTCCCGGCTAGCAGCTTCCCTGTGGCGGGGAAGTGCAAACGTACACGTTTTCGGCCGAAAACGCGTTTTCCGGCGAAAACGCACACCACGGCTCTTTCTGAGAAAAAGCAAGCACGGAGGACGAGAACCGCTTTTGCCCTGCGTAGCGTTCCGGGCAGCGGATAGAACCAGGCAGAGAATTCCCGGCTAGCAGCTTCCCTGTGGCGGGGAAGTGCAAACGTACACGTTTTCGGCCGAAAACGCGTTTTCCGGCGAAAACGCACACCACGGCTCTTTCTGAGAAAAAGCAAGCACGGAGGACGAGAACCGCTTTTGCCCTGCGTAGCGTTCCGGGCAGCGGGTAGAACCAGGCAGAGAATTCCCGGCTAGCAGCTTCCCTGTGGCGGGGAAGTGCAAACGTACACGTTTTCGGCCGAAAACGCGTTTTCCGCCGAAAACGCACACCACGGCTCTTTCTGAGAAAAAGCAAGCACGGAGGACGAGAACCGCTTTTGCCCTGCGTAGCGTTCCGGGCAGCGGATAGAACCAGGCAGAGAATTCCCGGCTAGCAGCTTCCCTGTGGCGGGGAAGTGCAAACGTACACGTTTTCGGCCGAAAACGCGTTTTCCGGCGAAAACGCACACCACGGCTCTTTCTGAGAAAAAGCAAGCACGGAGGACGAGAACCGCTTTTGCCCTGCGTAGCGTTCCGGGCAGCGGGTAGAACCAGGCAGAGAATTCCCGGCTAGCAGCTTCCCTGTGGCGGGGAAGTGCAAACGTACACGTTTTCGGCCGAAAACGCGTTTTCCGGCGAAAACGCACACCACGGCTCTTTCTGAGAAAAAGCAAGCACGGAGGACGAGAACCGCTTTTGCCCTGCGTAGCGTTCCGGGCAGCGGGTAGAACCAGGCAGAGAATTCCCGGCTAGCAGCTTCCCTGTGGCGGGGAAGTGCAAACGTACACGTTTTCGGCCGAAAACGCGTTTTCCGGCGAAAACGCACACCACGGCTCTTTCTGAGAAAAAGCAAGCACGGAGGACGAGAACCGCTTTTGCCCTGCGTAGCGTTCCGGGCAGCGGGTAGAACCAGGCAGAGAATTCCCGGCTAGCAGCTTCCCTGTGGCGGGGAAGTGCAAACGTACACGTTTTCGGCCGAAAACGCGTTTTCCGGCGAAAACGCACACCACGGCTCTGTCTGAGAAAAAGCAAGCACGGAGGACGAGAACCGCTTTTGCCCTGCGTAGCGTTCCGGGCAGCGGGTAGAACCAGGCAGAGAATTCCCGGCTAGCAGCTTCCCTGTGGCGGGGAAGTGCAAACGTACACGTTTTCGGCCGAAAACGCGTTTTCCGGCGAAAACGCACACCACGGCTCTTTCTGAGAAAAAGCAAGCACGGAGGACGAGAACCGCTTTTGCCCTGCGTAGCGTTCCGGGCAGCGGGTAGAACCAGGCAGAGAATTCCCGGCTAGCAGCTTCCCTGTGGCGGGGAAGTGCAAACGTACACGATTTCGGCCGAAAAGGCTTTTTCCGGCGAAAACGCACACCACGGATGTTTCTGAGAAAAAGCAAGCACGGAGGACGAGAACCGCTTTTGCCCTGCGTAGCGTTCCGGGCAGCGGGTAGAACCAGGCAGAGAATTCCCGGCTAGCAGCTTCCCTGTGGCGGGGAAGTGCAAACGTACACGATTTCGGCCGAAAACGCGTTTTCCGCCGAAAACGCACACCACGGCTCTTTCTGAGAAAAAGCAAGCACGGAGGACGAGAACCGCTTTTGCCCTGCGTAGCGTTCCGGGCAGCGGGTAGAACCAGGCAGAGAATTCCCGGCTAGCAGCTTCCCTGTGGCGGGGAAGTGCAAACGTACACGTTTTCTGCCGAAAACGCGTTTTCCGGCGAAATCGCACACCACGGCTCTTTCTGAGAAAAAGCAAGCACGGAGGACGAGAACCGCTTTTGCCCTGCGTAGCGTTCCGGGCAGCGGGTAGAACCAGGCAGAGAATTCCCGGCTAGCAGCTTCCCTGTGGCGGGGAAGTGCAAACGTACACGTTTTCGGCCGAAAACGCGTTTTCCAGCGAAATCGCACACCACGGCTCTTTCTGAGAAAAAGCAAGCACGGAGGACGAGAACCGCTTTTGCCCTGCGTAGCGTTCCGGGCAGCGGGTAGAACCAGGCAGAGAATTCCCGGCTAGCAGCTTCCCTGTGGCGGGGAAGTGCAAACATACACGTTTTCGGCCGAAAACGCGTTTTCCGGCGAAAACGCACACCACGGCTCTTTCTGAGGAAAAGCAAGCACGGAGGACGAGAACCGCTTTTGCCCTGCGTAGCGTTCCGGGCAGCGGGTAGAACCAGGCAGAGAATTCCCGGCTAGCAGCTTCCCTGTGGCGGGGAAGTGCAAACGTACACGTTTTCGGCCGAAAACGCGTTTTCCGGCGAAAACGCACACCACGGCTCTGTCTGAGAAAAAGCAAGCACGGAGGACGAGAACCGCTTTTGCCCTGCGTAGCGTTCCGGGCAGCGGGTAGAACCAGGCAGAGAATTCCCGGCTAGCAGCTTCCCTGTGGCGGGGAAGTGCAAACGTACACGTTTTCGGCCGAAAAGCCGTTTTCCGGCGAAAACGCACACCACGGCTCTTTCTGAGAAAAAGCAAGCACGGAGGACGAGAACCGCTTTTGCCCTGCGTAGCGTTCCGGGCAGCGGGTAGAACCAGGCAGAGAATTCCCGGCTAGCAGCTTCCCTGTGGCGGGGAAGTGCAAACGTACACGTTTTCGGCCGAAAACGCTTTTTCCGGCGAAAACGCACACCACGGCTCTTTCTGAGAAAAAGCAAGCACGGAGGACGAGAACCGCTTTTGCCCTGCGTAGCGTTCCGGGCAGCGGGTAGAACCAGGCAGAGAATTCCCGGCTAGCAGCTTCCCTGTGGCGGGGAAGTGCAAACGTACACGTTTTCGGCCGAAAACGCGTTTTCCGGCGAAAACGCACACCACGGCTCTTTCTGAGAAAAAGCAAGCACGGAGGACGAGAACCGCTTTTGCCCTGCGTAGCGTTCCGGGCAGCGGGTAGAACCAGGCAGAGAATTCCCGGCTAGCAGCTTCCCTGTGGCGGGGAAGTGCAAACGTACACGTTTTCGGCCGAAAACGCGTTTTCCGGCGAAAACGCACACCACGGCTCTTTCTGAGAAAAAGCAAGCACGGAGGACGAGAACCGCTTTTGCCCTGCGTAGCGTTCCGGGCAGCGGGTAGAACCAGGCAGAGAATTCCCGGCTAGCAGCTTCCCTGTGGCGGGGAAGTGCAAACGTACACGTTTTCGGCCGAAAACGCGTTTTCCGGCGAAATCGCACACCACGGCTCTGTCTGAGAAAAAGCAAGCACGGAGGACGAGAACCGCTTTTGCCCTGCGTAGCGTTCCGGGCAGCGGGTAGAACCAGGCAGAGAATTCCCGGCTAGCAGCTTCCCTGTGGCGGGGAAGTGCAAACGTACACGTTTTCGGCCGAAAACTCGTTTTCCGGCGAAAACGCACACCACGGCTCTGTCTGAGAAAAAGCAAGCACGGAGGACGAGAACCGCTTTTGCCCTGCGTAGCGTTCCGGGCAGCGGGTAGAACCAGGCAGAGAATTCCCGGCTAGCAGCTTCCCTGTGGCGGGGAAGTGCAAACGTACACGTTTTCGGCCGAAAACGCGTTTTCCGGCGAAAACGCACAACACGGCTCTTTCTGAGAAAAAGCAAGCACGGAGGACGAGAACCGCTTTTGCCCTGCGTAGCGTTCCGGGCAGCGGGTAGAACCAGGCAGAGAATTCCCGGCTAGCAGCTTCCCTGTGGCGGGCAAGTGCAAACGTACACGTTTTCGGCCGAAAACGCGTTTTCCGGCGAAAACGCACACCACGGCTCTTTCTGAGAAAAAGCAAGCACGGAGGACGAGAACCGCTTTTGCCCTGCGTAGCGTTCCGGGCAGCGGGTAGAACCAGGCAGAGAATTCCCGGCTAGCAGCTTCCCTGTGGCGGGGAAGTGCAAACGTACACGTTTTCGGCCGAAAACGCGTTTTCCGGCGAAAACGCACACCACGGCTCTGTCTGAGAAAAAGCAAGCACGGAGGACGAGAACCGCTTTTGCCCTGCGTAGCGTTCCGGGCAGCGGGTAGAACCAGGCAGAGAATTCCCGGCTAGCAGCTTCCCTGTGGCGGGCAAGTGCAAACGTACACGTTTTCGGCCGAAAACGCGTTTTCCGGCGAAAACGCACACCACGGATCTTTCTGAGAAAAAGCAAGCACGGAGGACGAGAACCGCTTTTGCCCTGCGTAGCGTTCCGGGCAGCGGGTAGAACCAGGCAGAGAATTCCCGGCTAGCAGCTTCCCTGTGGCGGCAAAGTGCAAACGTACACGTTTTCGGCCGAAAACGCGTTTTCCGGCGAAAACGCACACCACGGCTCTTTCTGAGAAAAAGCAAGCACGGAGGACGAGAACCGCTTTTGCCCTGCGTAGCGTTCCGGGCAGCGGGTAGAACCAGGCAGAGAATTCCCGGCTAGCAGCTTCCCTGTGGCGGGGAAGTGCAAACGTACACGATTTCGGCCGAAAACGCGTTTTCCGGCGAAAACGCACACCACGGCTCTTTCTGAGAAAAAGCAAGCACGGAGGACGAGAACCGCTTTTGCCCTGCGTAGCGTTCCGGGCAGCGGGTAGAACCAGGCAGAGAATTCCCGGCTAGCAGCTTCCCTGTGGCGGGGAAGTGCAAACGTACACGTTTTCGGCCGAAAACGCGTTTTCCGGCGAAAACTCACAACACCACGGCTCTGTCTGAGAAAAAGCAAGCATGGAGGACGAGAACCGCTTTTGCCCTGCGTAGCGTTCCGGGCAGCGGGTAGAACCAGGCAGAGAATTCCCGGCTAGCAGCTTCCCTGTGGCGGGGAAGTGCAAACGTACACGTTTTCGGCCGAAAACGCGTTTTCCGGCGAAAACGCACACCACGGCTCTTTCTGAGAAAAAGCAAGCACGGAGGACGAGAACCGCTTTTGCCCTGCGTAGCGTTCCGGGCAGCGGGTAGAACCAGGCAGAGAATTCCCGGCTAGCAGCTTCCCTGTGGCGGGGAAGTGCAAACGTACACGTTTTCGGCCGAAAAGGCGTTTTCCGGCGAAAACGCACACCACGGCTCTTTCTGAGAAAAAGCAAGCACGGAGGACGAGAACCGCTTTTGCCCTGCGTAGCGTTCCGGGCAGCGGGTAGAACCAGGCAGAGAATTCCCGGCTAGCAGCTTCCCTGAGGCGGGGAAGTGCAAACGTACACGTTTTCGGCCGAAAACGCGTTTTCCGGCGAAAACGCACACCACGGCTCTTTCTGAGAAAAAGCAAGCACGGAGGACGAGAACCGCTTTTGCCCTGCGTAGCGTTCCGGGCAGCGGGTAGAACCAGGCAGAGAATTCCCGGCTAGCAGCTTCCCTGTGGCGGGGAAGTGCAAACGTACACGTTTTCGGCCGAAAACGCGTTTTCCGGCGAAATCGCACACCATGGCTCTGTCTGAGAAAAAGCAAGCACGGAGGAGGAGAACCGCTTTTGCCCTGCGTAGCGTTCCGGGCAGCGGGTAGAACCAGGCAGAGAATTCCCGGCTAGCAGCTTCCCTGTGGCGGGGAAGTGCAAACGTACACGTTTTCGGCCGAAAACGCGTTTTGCAGCGAAAACGCACACCACGGCTCTTTCTGAGAAAAAGCAAGCACGGAGGACGAGAACCGCTTTTGCCCTGCGTAGCGTTCCGGGCAGCGGGTAGAACCAGGCAGAGAATTCCCGGCTAGCAGCTTCCCTGTGGCGGAGAAGTGCAAACGTACATGTTTTCGGCCGAAAACGCGTTTTCCGGCGAAAACTCACAACACGGCTCTTTCTGAGAAAAAGCAAGCACGGAGGACGAGAACCGCTTTTGCCCTGCGTAGCGTTCCGGGCAGCGGGTAGAACCAGGCAGAGAATTCCCGGCTAGCAGCTTCCCTGTGGCGGGGAAGTGCAAACGTACACGTTTTCGGCCGAAAACGCGTTTTCCGGCGAAAACGCACACCACGGCTCTTTCTGAGAAAAAGCAAGCACGGAGGACGAGAACCGCTTTTGCCCTGCGTAGCGTTCCGGGCAGCGGGTAGAACCAGGCAGAGAATTCCCGGCTAGCAGCTTCCCTGTGGCGGGGAAGTGCAAACGTACACGTTTTCGGCCGAAAACGCGTTTTCCGGCGAAAACGCACACCACGGCTCTTTCTGAGAAAAAGCAAGCACGGAGGACGAGAACCGCTTTTGCCCTGCGTAGCGTTCCGGGCAGCGGGTAGAACCAGGCAGAGAATTCCCGGCTAGCAGCTTCCCTGTGGCGGGGAAGTGCAAACGTACACGTTTTCGGCCGAAAACGCGTTTTCCGGCGAAAACGCACACCACGGCTCTTTCTGAGAAAAAGCAAGCACGGAGGACGAGAACCGCTTTTGCCCTGCGTAGCGTTCCGGGCAGCGGGTAGAACCAGGCAGAGAATTCCCGGCTAGCAGCTTCCCTGTGGCGGGGAAGTGCAAACGTACACGTTTTCGGCCGAAAACGCGTTTTCCGGCGAAAACGCACACCACGGCTCTTTCTGAGAAAAAGCAAGCACGGAGGACGAGAACCGCTTTTGCCCTGCGTAGCGTTCCGGGCAGCGGGTAGAACCAGGCAGAGAATTCCCGGCTAGCAGCTTCCCTGTGGCGGGGAAGTGCAAACGTACACGTTTTCGGCCGAAAACGCGTTTTCCGGCGAAAACGCACACCACGGCTCTGTCTGAGAAAAAGCAAGCACGGAGGACGAGAACCGCTTTTGCCCTGCGTAGCGTTCCGGGCAGCGGGTAGAACCAGGCAGAGAATTCCCGGCTAGCAGCTTCCCTGTGGCGGGCAAGTGCAAACGTACACGTTTTCGGCCGAAAACGCGTTTTCCGGCGAAAACGCACACCACGGATCTTTCTGAGAAAAAGCAAGCACGGAGGACGAGAACCGCTTTTGCCCTGCGTAGCGTTCCGGGCAGCGGGTAGAACCAGGCAGAGAATTCCCGGCTAGCAGCTTCCCTGTGGCGGGGAAGTGCAAACGTACACGTTTTCGGCCGAAAACGCGTTTTCCGGCGAAATCGCACACCACGGCTCTGTCTGAGAAAAAGCAAGCACGGAGGACGAGAACCGCTTTTGCCCTGCGTAGCGTTCCGGGCAGCGGGTAGAACCAGGCAGAGAATTCCCGGCTAGCAGCTTCCCTGTGGCGGGGAAGTGCAAACGTACACGTTTTCGGCCGAAAACGCGTTTTCCGGCGAAAACGCACACCACGGCTCTGTCTGAGAAAAAGCAAGCACGGAGGACGAGAACCGCTTTTGCCCTGCGTAGCGTTCCGGGCAGCGGGTAGAACCAGGCAGAGAATTCCCGGCTAGCAGCTTCCCTGTGGCGGGGAAGTGCAAACGTACACGATTTCGGCCGAAAACGCGTTTTCCGGCGAAAACGCACAACACGGCTCTTTCTGAGAAAAAGCAAGCACGGAGGACGAGAACCGCATTTGCCCTCCGTAGCGTTCCGGGCAGCGGGTAGAACCAGGCAGAGAATTCCCGGCTAGCAGCTTCCCTGTGGCGGGGAAGTGCAAACGTACACGTTTTCGGCCGAAAACGCGTTTTCCAGCGAAATCGCACACCACGGCTCTTTCTGAGAAAAAGCAAGCACGGAGGACGAGAACCGCTTTTGCCCTGCGTAGCGTTCCGGGCAGCGGGTAGAACCAGGCAGAGAATTCCCGGCTAGCAGCTTCCCTGTGGCGGGGAAGTGCAAACGTACACGTTTTCGGCCGAAAACGCGTTTTCCGGCGAAAACGCACACCACGGCTCTTTCTGAGAAAAAGCAAGCACGGAGGACGAGAACCGCTTTTGCCCTGCGTAGCGTTCCGGGCAGCGGGTAGAACCAGGCAGAGAATTCCCGGCTAGCAGCTTCCCTGTGGCGGGGAAGTGCAAACGTACACGTTTTCGGCCGAAAACGCGTTTTCCGGCGAAAACGCACACCACGGCTCTGTCTGAGAAAAAGCAAGCACGGAGGACGAGAACCGCTTTTGCCCTGCGTAGCGTTCCGGGCAGCGGGTAGAACCAGGCAGAGAATTCCCGGCTAGCAGCTTCCCTGTGGCGGGCAAGTGCAAACGTACACGTTTTCGGCCGAAAACGCGTTTTCCGGCGAAAACGCACACCACGGATCTTTCTGAGAAAAAGCAAGCACGGAGGACGAGAACCGCTTTTGCCCTGCGTAGCGTTCCGGGCAGCGGGTAGAACCAGGCAGAGAATTCCCGGCTAGCAGCTTCCCTGTGGCGGCAAAGTGCAAACGTACACGTTTTCGGCCGAAAACGCGTTTTCCGGCGAAAACGCACACCACGGCTCTTTCTGAGAAAAAGCAAGCACGGAGGACGAGAACCGCTTATGCCCTGCGTAGCGTTCCGGGCAGCGGGTAGAACCAGGCAGAGAATTCCCGGCTAGCAGCTTCCCTGTGGCGGGGAAGTGCAAACGTACACGTTTTCGGCCGAAAACGCGTTTTCCGGCGAAAACGCACACCACGGCTCTGTCTGAGAAAAAGCAAGCACGGAGGACGAGAACCGCTTTTGCCCTGCGTAGCGTTCCGGGCAGCGGGTAGAACCAGGCAGAGAATTCCCGGCTAGCAGCTTCCCTGTGGCGGGGAAGTGCAAACGTACACGTTTTCGGCCGAAAACGCGTTTTCCGGCGAAAACGCACACCACGGCTCTGTCTGAGAAAAAGCAAGCACGGAGGACGAGAACCGCTTTTGCCCTGCGTAGCGTTCCGGGCAGCGGGTAGAACCAGGCAGAGAATTCCCGGCTAGCAGCTTCCCTGTGGCGGGGAAGTGCAAACGTACACGTTTTCGGCCGAAAACGCGTTTTGCAGCGAAAACGCACACCACGGCTCTTTCTGAGAAAAAGCAAGCACGGAGGACGAGAACCGCTTTTGCCCTGCGTAGCGTTCCGGGCAGCGGGTAGAACCAGGCAGAGAATTCCCGGCTAGTAGCTTCCCTATGGCGGGGAAGTGCAAACGTACACGTTTTCGGCCGAAAACGCGTTTTCCGGCGAAATCGCACACCACGGCTCTTTCTGAGATAAAGCAAGCACGGAGGACGAGAACCGCTTTTGCCCTGCGTAGCGTTCCGGGCAGCGGGTAGAACCAGGCAGAGAATTCCCGGCTAGCAGCTTCCCTGTGGCGGAGAAGTGCAAACGTACACGTTTTCGGCCGAAAACGCGTTTTCCGGCGAAATCGCACACCACGGCTCTGTCTGAGAAAAAGCAAGCACGGAGGACGAGAACCGCTTTTGCCCTGCGTAGCGTTCCGGGCAGCGGGTAGAACCAGGCAGAGAATTCCCGGCTAGCAGCTTCCCTGTGGCGGGGAAGTGCAAACGTACAGGTTTTCGGCCGAAAACGCGTTTTCCGGCGAAAACGCACACCACGGCTCTTTCTGAGAAAAAGCAAGCACGGAGGACGAGAACCGCTTTTGCCCTGCGTAGCGTTCCGGGCAGCGGGTAGAACCAGGCAGAGAATTCCCGGCTAGCAGCTTCCCTGTGGCGGGGAAGTGCAAACGTACACGTTTTCGGCCGAAAACGCGTTTTCCGGCGAAAACGCACACCACGGCTCTGTCTGAGAAAAAGCAAGCACGGAGGACGAGAACCGCTTTTGCCCTGCGTAGCGTTCCGGGCAGCGGGTAGAACCAGGCAGAGAATTCCCGGCTAGCAGCTTCCCTGTGGCGGGGAAGTGCAAACGTACACGTTTTCGGCCGAAAACGCGTTTTCCGGCGAAAACGCACACCACGGCTCTTTCTGAGAAAAAGCAAGCACGGAGGACGAGAACCGCTTTTGCCCTGCGTAGCGTTCCGGGCAGCGGGTAGAACCAGGCAGAGAATTCCCGGCTAGCAGCTTCCCTGTGGCGGGGAAGTGCAAACGTACAAGTTTTCGGCCGAAAACGCGTTTTCCGGCGAAAACGCACACCACGGCTCTTTCTGAGAAAAAGCAAGCACGGAGGACGAGAACCGCTTTTGCCCTGCGTAGCGTTCCGGGCAGCGGGTAGAACCAGGCAGAGAATTCCCGGCTAGCAGCTTCCCTGTGGCGGGGAAGTGCAAACGTACACGTTTTCGGCCGAAAACGCGTTTTCCGGCGAAAACGCACACCACGGCTCTGTCTGAGAAAAAGCAAGCACGGAGGACGAGAACCGCTTTTGCCCTGCGTAGCGTTCCGGGCAGCGGGTAGAACCAGGCAGAGAATTCCCGGCTAGCAGCTTCCCTGTGGCGGGCAAGTGCAAACGTACACGTTTTCGGCCGAAAACGCGTTTTCCGGCGAAAACGCACACCACGGATCTTTCTGAGAAAAAGCAAGCACGGAGGACGAGAACCGCTTTTGCCCTGCGTAGCGTTCCGGGCAGCGGGTAGAACCAGGCAGAGAATTCCCGGCTAGCAGCTTCCCTGTGGCGGGGAAGTGCAAACGTACACGTTTTCGGCCGAAAACGCGTTTTCCGGCGAAATCGCACACCACGGCTCTGTCTGAGAAAAAGCAAGCACGGAGGACGAGAACCGCTTTTGCCCTGCGTAGCGTTCCGGGCAGCGGGTAGAACCAGGCAGAGAATTCCCGGCTAGCAGCTTCCCTGTGGCGGGGAAGTGCAAACGTACACGTTTTCGGCCGAAAACGCGTTTTCCGGCGAAAACGCACACCACGGCTCTGTCTGAGAAAAAGCAAGCACGGAGGACGAGAACCGCTTTTGCCCTGCGTAGCGTTCCGGGCAGCGGGTAGAACCAGGCAGAGAATTCCCGGCTAGCAGCTTCCCTGTGGCGGGGAAGTGCAAACGTACACGATTTCGGCCGAAAACGCGTTTTCCGGCGAAAACGCACAACACGGCTCTTTCTGAGAAAAAGCAAGCACGGAGGACGAGAACCGCATTTGCCCTCCGTAGCGTTCCGGGCAGCGGGTAGAACCAGGCAGAGAATTCCCGGCTAGCAGCTTCCCTGTGGCGGGGAAGTGCAAACGTACACGTTTTCGGCCGAAAACGCGTTTTCCAGCGAAATCGCACACCACGGCTCTTTCTGAGAAAAAGCAAGCACGGAGGACGAGAACCGCTTTTGCCCTGCGTAGCGTTCCGGGCAGCGGGTAGAACCAGGCAGAGAATTCCCGGCTAGCAGCTTCCCTGTGGCGGGGAAGTGCAAACGTACACGTTTTCGGCCGAAAACGCGTTTTCCGGCGAAAACGCACACCACGGCTCTTTCTGAGAAAAAGCAAGCACGGAGGACGAGAACCGCTTTTGCCCTGCGTAGCGTTCCGGGCAGCGGGTAGAACCAGGCAGAGAATTCCCGGCTAGCAGCTTCCCTGTGGCGGGGAAGTGCAAACGTACACGTTTTCGGCCGAAAACGCGTTTTCCGGCGAAAACGCACACCACGGCTCTGTCTGAGAAAAAGCAAGCACGGAGGACGAGAACCGCTTTTGCCCTGCGTAGCGTTCCGGGCAGCGGGTAGAACCAGGCAGAGAATTCCCGGCTAGCAGCTTCCCTGTGGCGGGCAAGTGCAAACGTACACGTTTTCGGCCGAAAACGCGTTTTCCGGCGAAAACGCACACCACGGATCTTTCTGAGAAAAAGCAAGCACGGAGGACGAGAACCGCTTTTGCCCTGCGTAGCGTTCCGGGCAGCGGGTAGAACCAGGCAGAGAATTCCCGGCTAGCAGCTTCCCTGTGGCGGCAAAGTGCAAACGTACACGTTTTCGGCCGAAAACGCGTTTTCCGGCGAAAACGCACACCACGGCTCTTTCTGAGAAAAAGCAAGCACGGAGGACGAGAACCGCTTATGCCCTGCGTAGCGTTCCGGGCAGCGGGTAGAACCAGGCAGAGAATTCCCGGCTAGCAGCTTCCCTGTGGCGGGGAAGTGCAAACGTACACGTTTTCGGCCGAAAACGCGTTTTCCGGCGAAAACGCACACCACGGCTCTGTCTGAGAAAAAGCAAGCACGGAGGACGAGAACCGCTTTTGCCCTGCGTAGCGTTCCGGGCAGCGGGTAGAACCAGGCAGAGAATTCCCGGCTAGCAGCTTCCCTGTGGCGGGGAAGTGCAAACGTACACGTTTTCGGCCGAAAACGCGTTTTCCGGCGAAAACGCACACCACGGCTCTTTCTGAGAGAAAGCAAGCACGGAGGACGAGAACCGCTTTTGCCCTGCGTAGCGTTCCGGGCAGCGGGTAGAACCAGGCAGAGAATTCCCGGCTAGCAGCTTCCCTGTGGCGGGGAAGTGCAAACGTACAAGTTTTCGGCCGAAAACGCGTTTTCCGGCGAAAACGCACACCACGGCTCTTTCTGAGAAAAAGCAAGCACGGAGGACGAGAACCGCTTTTGCCCTGCATAGCGTTCCGGGCAGCGGGTAGAACCAGGCAGAGAATTCCCGGCTAGCAGCTTCCCTGTGGCGGGGAAGTGCAAACGTACACGTTTTCGGCCGAAAACGCGTTTTCCGGCGAAAACGCACACCACGGCTCTTTCTGAGAAAAAGCAAGCACGGAGGACGAGAACCGCTTTTGCCCTGCGTAGCGTTCCGGGCAGCGGGTAGAACCAGGCAGAGAATTCCCGGCTAGCAGCTTCCCTGTGGCGGGGAAGTGCAAACGTACACGTTTTCGGCCGAAAACGCGTTTTCCGGCGAAAACGCACACCACGGCTCTTTCTGAGAAAAAGCAAGCACGGAGGACGAGAACCGCTTTTGCCCTGCGTAGCGTTCCGGGCAGCGGGTAGAACCAGGCAGAGAATTCCCGGCTAGCAGCTTCCCTGTGGCGGGGAAGTGCAAACGTACACGTTTTCGGCCGAAAACGCGTTTTCCGGCGAAATCGCACACCACGGCTCTGTCTGAGAAAAAGCAAGCACGGAGGACGAGAACCGCTTTTGCCCTGCGTAGCGTTCCGGGCAGCGTGTAGAACCAGGCAGAGAATTCCCGGCTAGCAGCTTCCCTGTGGCGGGGAAGTGCAAACGTACACGTTTTCGGCCGAAAACGCGTTTTCCGGCGAAAACGCACACCACGGCTCTGTCTGAGAAAAAGCAAGCACGGAGGACGAGAACCGCTTTTGCCCTGCGTAGCGTTCCGGGCAGCGGGTAGAACCAGGCAGAGAATTCCCGGCTAGCAGCTTCCCTGTGGCGGGGAAGTGCAAACGTACACGATTTCGGCCGAAAACGCGTTTTCCGGCGAAAACGCACAACACGGCTCTTTCTGAGAAAAAGCAAGCACGGAGGACGAGAACCGCATTTGCCCTCCGTAGCGTTCCGGGCAGCGGGTAGAACCAGGCAGAGAATTCCCGGCTAGCAGCTTCCCTGTGGCGGGGAAGTGCAAACGTACACGTTTTCGGCCGAAAACGCGTTTTCCAGCGAAATCGCACACCACGGCTCTTTCTGAGAAAAAGCAAGCACGGAGGACGAGAACCGCTTTTGCCCTGCGTAGCGTTCCGGGCAGCGGGTAGAACCAGGCAGAGAATTCCCGGCTAGCAGCTTCCCTGTGGCGGGGAAGTGCAAACGTACACGTTTTCGGCCGAAAACGCGTTTTCCGGCGAAAACGCACACCACGGCTCTTTCTGAGAAAAAGCAAGCACGGAGGACGAGAACCGCTTTTGCCCTGCGTAGCGTTCCGGGCAGCGGGTAGAACCAGGCAGAGAATTCCCGGCTAGCAGCTTCCCTGTGGCGGGGAAGTGCAAACGTACACGTTTTCGGCCGAAAACGCGTTTTCCGGCGAAAACGCACACCACGGCTCTTTCTGAGAAAAAGCAAGCACGGAGGACGAGAACCGCTTTTGCCCTGCGTAGCGTTCCGGGCAGCGGGTAGAACCAGGCAGAGAATTCCCGGCTAGCAGCTTCCCTGTGGCGGGCAAGTGCAAACGTACACGTTTTCGGCCGAAAACGCGTTTTCCGGCGAAAACGCACACCACGGATCTTTCTGAGAAAAAGCAAGCACGGAGGACGAGAACCGCTTTTGCCCTGCGTAGCGTTCCGGGCAGCGGGTAGAACCAGGCAGAGAATTCCCGGCTAGCAGCTTCCCTGTGGCGGCAAAGTGCAAACGTACACGTTTTCGGCCGAAAACGCGTTTTCCGGCGAAAACGCACACCACGGCTCTTTCTGAGAAAAAGCAAGCACGGAGGACGAGAACCGCTTTTGCCCTGCGTAGCGTTCCGGGCAGCGGGTAGAACCAGGCAGAGAATTCCCGGCTAGCAGCTTCCCTGTGGCGGGGAAGTGCAAACGTACACGTTTTCGGCCGAAAACGCGTTTTCCGGCGAAAACGCACACCACGGCTCTTTCTGAGAAAAAGCAAGCACGGAGGACGAGAACCGCTTTTGCCCTGCGTAGCGTTCCGGGCAGCGGGTAGAACCAGGCAGAGAATTCCCGGCTAGCAGCTTCCCTGTGGCGGGGAAGTGCAAACGTACACGTTTTCGGCCGAAAACGCGTTTTCCGGAGAAAACTCACAACACCACGGCTCTTTCTGAGAAAAAGCAAGCACGGAGGACGAGAACCGCTTTTGCCCTGCGTAGCGTTCCGGGCAGCGGGTAGAACCAGGCAGAGAATTCCCGGCTAGCAGCTTCCCTGTGGCGGGGAAGTGCAAACGTACACGTTTTCGGCCGAAAACGCGTTTTCCGGCGAAAACGCACACCACGGCTCTTTCTGAGAAAAAGCAAGCACGGAGGACGAGAACCGCTTTTGCCCTGCGTAGCGTTCCGGGCAGCGGGTAGAACCAGGCAGAGAATTCCCGGCTAGCAGCTTCCCTGTGGCGGGGAAGTGCAAACGTACACGTTTTCGGCCGAAAAGGCGTTTTCCGGCGAAAACGCACACCACGGCTCTTTCTGAGAAAAAGCAAGCACGGAGGACGAGAACCGCTTTTGCCCTGCGTAGCGTTCCGGGCAGCGGGTAGAACCAGGCAGAGAATTCCCGGCTAGCAGCTTCCCTGTGGCGGGGAAGTGCAAACGTACACGTTTTCGGCCGAAAACGCGTTTTCCGGCGAAAACGCACACCACGGCTCTTTCTGAGAAAAAGCAAGCACGGAGGACGAGAACCGATTTTGCCCTGCGTAGCGTTCCGGGCAGCGGGTAGAACCAGGCAGAGAATTCCCGGCTAGCAGCTTCCCTGTGGCGGGGAAGTGCAAACGTACACGTTTTCGGCCGAAAAGTCGTTTTCCGTCGAAAACGCACACCACGGCTCTGTCTGAGAAAAAGCAAGCACGGAGGACGAGAACCGCTTTTGCCCTGCGTAGCGTTCCGGGCAGCGGGTAGAACCAGGCAGAGAATTCCCGGCTAGCAGCTTCCCTGTGGCGGGGAAGTGCAAACGTACACGTTTTCGGCCGAAAACGCGTTTTGCAGCGAAAACGCACACCACGGCTCTTTCTGAGAAAAAGCAAGCACGGAGGACGAGAACCGCTTTTGCCCTGCGTAGCGTTCCGGGCAGCGGGTAGAACCAGGCAGAGAATTCCCGGCTAGCAGCTTCCCTGTGGCGGCAAAGTGCAAACGTACACGTTTTCGGCCGAAAACGCGTTTTCCGGCGAAAACGCACACCACGGCTCTTTCTGAGATAAAGCAAGCACGGAGGACGAGAACCGCTTTTGCCCTGCGTAGCGTTCCGGGCAGCGGGTAGAACCAGGCAGAGAATTCCCGGCTAGCAGCTTCCCTGTGGCGGGGAAGTGCAAACGTACACGTTTTCGGCCGAAAACGCGTTTCCCGGCGAAAACGCACACCACGGCTCTTTCTGAGAAAAAGCAAGCACGGAGGACGAGAACCGCTTTTGCCCTGCGTAGCGTTCCGGGCAGCGGGTAGAACCAGGCAGAGAATTCCCGGCTAGCAGCTTCCCTGTGGCGGGGAAGTGCAAACGTACACGTTTTCGGCCGAAAACGCGTTTTCCGGCGAAAACGCACACCACGGCTCTTTCTGAGAAAAAGCAAGCACGGAGGACGAGAACCGCTTTTGCCCTGCGTAGCGTTCCGGGCAGCGGGTAGAACCAGGCAGAGAATTCCCGGCTAGCAGCTTCCCTGTGGCGGGGAAGTGCAAACGTACACGTTTTCGGCCGAAAACGCGTTTTCCGGCGAAAACGCACACCACGGCTCTTTCTGAGAAAAAGCAAGCACGGAGGACGAGAACCGCTTTTGCCCTGCGTAGCGTTCCGGGCAGCGGGTAGAACCAGGCAGAGAATTCCCGGCTAGCAGCTTCCCTGTGGCGGGGAAGTGCAAACGTACACGTTTTCGGCCGAAAACGCGTTTTCCGGCGAAAACGCACACCACGGCTCTTTCTGAGAAAAAGCAAGCACGGAGGACGAGAACCGCTTTTGCCCTGCGTAGCGTTCCGGGCAGCGGGTAGAACCAGGCAGAGAATTCCCGGCTAGCAGCTTCCCTGTGGCGGGGAAGTGCAAACGTACACGTTTTCGGCCGAAAACGCGTTTTCCGGCGAAATCGCACACCACGGCTCTGTCTGAGAAAAAGCAAGCACGGAGGACGAGAACCGCTTTTGCCCTGCGTAGCGTTCCGGGCAGCGGGTAGAACCAGGCAGAGAATTCCCGGCTAGCAGCTTCCCTGTGGCGGGGAAGTGCAAACGTACACGTTTTCGGCCGAAAACGCGTTTTCCGGCGAAAACGCACACCACGGCTCTGTCTGAGAAAAAGCAAGCACGGAGGACGAGAACCGCTTTTGCCCTGCGTAGCGTTCCGGGCAGCGGGTAGAACCAGGCAGAGAATTCCCGGCTAGCAGCTTCCCTGTGGCGGGGAAGTGCAAACGTACACGTTTTCGGCCGAAAACGCGTTTTCCGGCGAAAACGCACAACACGGCTCTTTCTGAGAAAAAGCAAGCACGGAGGACGAGAACCGCATTTGCCCTGCGTAGCGTTCCGGGCAGCGGGTAGAACCAGGCAGAGAATTCCCGGCTAGCAGCTTCCCTGTGGCGGGGAAGTGCAAACGTACACGTTTTCGGCCGAAAACGCGTTTTCCAGCGAAATCGCACACCACGGCTCTTTCTGAGAAAAAGCAAGCACGGAGGACGAGAACCGCTTTTGCCCTGCGTAGCGTTCCGGGCAGCGGGTAGAACCAGGCAGAGAATTCCCGGCTAGCAGCTTCCCTGTGGCGGGGAAGTGCAAACGTACACGTTTTCGGCCGAAAACGCGTTTTCCGGCGAAAACGCACACCACGGCTCTTTCTGAGAAAAAGCAAGCACGGAGGACGAGAACCGCTTTTGCCCTGCGTAGCGTTCCGGGCAGCGGGTAGAACCAGGCAGAGAATTCCCGGCTAGCAGCTTCCCTGTGGCGGGGAAGTGCAAACGTACACGTTTTCGGCCGAAAACGCGTTTTCCGGCGAAAACGCACACCACGGCTCTGTCTGAGAAAAAGCAAGCACGGAGGACGAGAACCGCTTTTGCCCTGCGTAGCGTTCCGGGCAGCGGGTAGAACCAGGCAGAGAATTCCCGGCTAGCAGCTTCCCTGTGGCGGGGAAGTGCAAACGTACACGATTTCGGCCGAAAACGCGTTTTCCGGCGAAAACGCACACCACGGCTCTTTCTGAGAAAAAGCAAGCACGGAGGACGAGAACCGCTTTTGCCCTGCGTAGCGTTCCGGGCAGCGGGTAGAACCAGGCAGAGAATTCCCGGCTAGCAGCTTCCCTGTGGCGGGGAAGTGCAAACGTACACGTTTTCGGCCGAAAACGCGTTTTCCGGCGAAAACTCACAACACCACGGCTCTGTCTGAGAAAAAGCAAGCACGGAGGACGAGAACCGCTTTTGCCCTGCGTAGCGTTCCGGGCAGCGGGTAGAACCAGGCAGAGAATTCCCGGCTAGCAGCTTCCCTGTGGCGGGGAAGTGCAAACGTACACGTTTTCGGCCGAAAACGCGTTTTCCGGCGAAAACGCACACCACGGCTCTTTCTGAGAAAAAGCAAGCACGGAGGACGAGAACCGCTTTTGCCCTGCGTAGCGTTCCGGGCAGCGGGTAGAACCAGGCAGAGAATTCCCGGCTAGCAGCTTCCCTGTGGCGGGGAAGTGCAAACGTACACGTTTTCGGCCGAAAAGGCGTTTTCCGGCGAAAACGCACACCACGGCTCTTTCTGAGAAAAAGCAAGCACGGAGGACGAGAACCGCTTTTGCCCTGCGTAGCGTTCCGGGCAGCGGGTAGAACCAGGCAGAGAATTCCCGGCTAGCAGCTTCCCTGTGGCGGGGAAGTGCAAACGTACACGTTTTCGGCCGAAAACGCGTTTTCCGGCGAAAACGCACACCACGGCTCTTTCTGAGAAAAAGCAAGCACGGAGGACGAGAACCGCTTTTGCCCTGCGTAGCGTTCCGGGCAGCGGGTAGAACCAGGCAGAGAATTCCCGGCTAGCAGCTTCCCTGTGGCGGGGAAGTGCAAACGTACACGTTTTCGGCCGAAAAGTCGTTTTCCGTCGAAAACGCACACCACGGCTCTGTCTGAGAAAAAGCAAGCACGGAGGACGAGAACCGCTTTTGCCCTGCGTAGCGTTCCGGGCAGCGGGTAGAACCAGGCAGAGAATTCCCGGCTAGCAGCTTCCCTGTGGCGGGGAAGTGCAAACGTACACGTTTTCGGCCGAAAACGCGTTTTCCGGCGAAAACGCACACCACGGCTCTTTCTGAGAAAAAGCAAGCACGGAGGACGAGAACCGCTTTTGCCCTGCGTAGCGTTCCGGGCAGCGGGTAGAACCAGGCAGAGAATTCCCGGCTAGCAGCTTCCCTGTGGCGGGGAAGTGCAAACGTACACGTTTTCGGCCGAAAACGCGTTTTCCGGCGAAAACGCACACCACGGCTCTTTCTGAGATAAAGCAAGCACGGAGGACGAGAACCGCTTTTGCCCTGCGTAGCGTTCCGGGCAGCGGGTAGAACCAGGCAGAGAATTCCCGGCTAGCAGCTTCCCTGTGGCGGGGAAGTGCAAACGTACACGTTTTCGGCCGAAAACGCATTTCCCGGCGAAAACGCACACCACGGCTCTTTCTGAGAAAAAGCAAGCACGGAGGACGAGAACCGCTTTTGCCCTGCGTAGCGTTCCGGGCAGCGGGTAGAACCAGGCAGAGAAATCCCGGCTAGCAGCTTCCCTGTGGCGGGGAAGTGCAAACGTACACGTTTTCGGCCGAAAACGCGTTTTCCGGCGAAAACGCACACCACGGCTCTTTCTGAGAAAAAGCAAGCACGGAGGACGAGAACCGCTTTTGCCCTGCGTAGCGTTCCGGGCAGCGTGTAGAACCAGGCAGAGAATTCCCGGCTAGCAGCTTCCCTGTGGCGGGGAAGTGCAAACGTACACGTTTTCGGCCGCAAACGCGTTTTCCGGCGAAAACGCACACCACGGCTCTTTCTGAGAAAAAGCAAGCACGGAGGACGAGAACCGCTTTTGCCCTGCGTAGCGTTCCGGGCAGCGGGTAGAACCAGGCAGAGAATTCCCGGGTAGCAGCTTCCCTGTGGCGGGGAAGTGCAAACGTACACGTTTTGGGCCGAAAACGCGTTTTCCGGCGAAATCGCACACCACGGCTCTTTCTGAGAAAAAGCAAGCACGAAGGACGAGAACCGCTTTTGCCCTGCGTAGCGTTCCGGGCAGCGGGTAGAACCAGGCAGAGAATTCCCGGCTAGCAGCTTCCCTGTGGCGGGGAAGTGCAAACGTACACGTTTTCGGCCGAAAACGCGTTTTCCGGCGAAAACGCACACCACGGCTCTTTCTGAGAAAAAGCAAGCACGGAGGACGAGAACCGCTTTTGCCCTGCGTAGCGTTCCGGGCAGCGGGTAGAACCAGGCAGAGAATTCCCGGCTAGCAGCTTCCCTGTGGCGGGGAAGTGCAAACGTACACGTTTTCGGCCGAAAACGCGTTTTCCGGCGAAATCGCACACCACGGCTCTGTCTGAGAAAAAGCAAGCACGGAGGACAAGAACCGCTTTTGCCCTGCGTAGCGTTCCGGGCAGCGGGTAGAACCAGGCAGAGAATTCCCGGCTAGCAGCTTCCCTGTGGCGGGGAAGTGCAAACGTACACGTTTTCGGCCGAAAACGCCTTTTCTGGCGAAAACGCACACCACGGCTCTGTCTGAGAAAAAGCAAGCACGGAGGACGAGAACCGCTTTTGCCCTGCGTAGCGTTCCGGGCAGCGGGTAGAACCAGGCAGAGAATTCCCGGCTAGCAGCTTCCCTGTGGCGGGGAAGTGCAAACGTACAAGTTTTCGGCCGAAAACGCGTTTTCCGGCGAAATCGCACACCACGGCTCTTTCTGAGATAAAGCAAGCACGGAGGACGAGAACCGCTTTTGCCCTGCGTAGCGTTCCGGGCAGCGGGTAGAACCAGGCAGAGAATTCCCGGCTAGCAGCTTCCCTGTGGCGGGGAAGTGCAAACGTACACGTTTTCGGCCGAAAACGCGTTTTCCGGCGAAAACGCACACCACGGCTCTTTCTGAGAAAAAGCAAGCACGGAGGACGAGAACCGCTTTTGCCCTGCGTAGCGTTCCGGGCAGCGGGTAGAACCAGGCAGAGAATTCCCGGCTAGCAGCTTCCCTGTGGCGGGGAAGTGCAAACGTACACGTTTTCGGCCGAAAACGCGTTTTCCGGCGAAAACGCACACCACGGCTCTTTCTGAGAAAAAGCAAGCACGGAGGACGAGAACTGCTTTTGCCCTGCGTAGCGTTCCGGGCAGCGTGTAGAACCAGGCAGAGAATTCCCGGCTAGCAGCTTCCCTGTGGCGGGGAAGTGCAAACGTACACGTTTTCGGCCGCAAACGCGTTTTCCGGCGAAAACGCACACCACGGCTCTTTCTGAGAAAAAGCAAGCACGGAGGACGAGAACCGCTTTTGCCCTGCGTAGCGTTCCGGGCAGCGGGTAGAACCAGGCAGAGAATTCCCGGCTAGCAGCTTCCCTGTGGCGGGGAAGTGCAAACGTACACGTTTTCGGCCGAAAACGCGTTTTCCGGCGAAATCGCACACCACGGCTCTTTCTGAGAAAAAGCAAGCACGAAGGACGAGAACCGCTTTTGCCCTGCGTAGCGTTCCGGGCAGCGGGTAGAACCAGGCAGAGAATTCCCGGCTAGCAGCTTCCCTGTGGCGGGGAAGTGCAAACGTACACGTTTTCGGCCGAAAACGCGTTTTCCGGCGAAAACGCACACCACGGCTCTTTCTGAGAAAAAGCAAGCACGGAGGACGAGAACCGCTTTTGCCCTGCGTAGCGTTCCGGGCAGCGGGTAGAACCAGGCAGAGAATTCCCGGCTAGCAGCTTCCCTGTGGCGGGGAAGTGCAAACGTACACGTTTTCGGCCGAAAACGCGTTTTCCGGCGAAAACGCACACCACGGATCTGTCTGAGAAAAAGCAAGCACGGAGGACGAGAACCGCTTTTGCCCTGCGTAGCGTTCCGGGCAGCGGGTAGAACCAGGCAGAGAATTCCCGGCTAGCAGCTTCCCTGTGGCGGGGAAGTGCAAACGTACACGTTTTCGGCCGAAAACGCGTTTTCCGGCGAAAACGCACAACACGGCTCTTTCTGAGAAAAAGCAAGCACGGAGGACGAGAACCGCTTTTGCCCTGCGTAGCGTTCCGGGCAGCGGGTAGAACCAGGCAGAGAATTCCCGGCTAGCAGCTTCCCTGTGGCGGGGAAGTGCAAACGTACACGTTTTCGGCCGAAAACGCGTTTTCCAGCGAAATCGCACACCACGGCTCTTTCTGAGAAAAAGCAAGCACGGAGGACGAGAACCGCTTTTGCCCTGCGTAGCGTTCCGGGCAGCGGGTAGAACCAGGCAGAGAATTCCCGGCTAGCAGCTTCCCTGTGGCGGGGAAGTGCAAACGTACACGTTTTCGGCCGAAAACGCGTTTTCCGGCGAAAACGCACACCACGGCTCTTTCTGAGAAAAAGCAAGCACGGAGGACGAGAACCGCTTTTGCCCTGCGTAGCGTTCCGGGCAGCGGGTAGAACCAGGCAGAGAATTCCCGGCTAGCAGCTTCCCTGTGGCGGGGAAGTGCAAACGTACACGTTTTCGGCCGAAAAGGCGTTTTCCGGCGAAAACGCACACCACGGCTCTTTCTGAGAAAAAGCAAGCACGGAGGACGAGAACCGCTTTTGCCCTGCGTAGCGTTCCGGGCAGCGGGTAGAACCAGGCAGAGAATTCCCGGCTAGCAGCTTCCCTGTGGCGGGGAAGTGCAAACGTACACGATTTCGGCCGAAAACGCGTTTTCCGGCGAAAACGCACACCACGGCTCTTTCTGAGAAAAAGCAAGCACGGAGGACGAGAACCGCTTTTGCCCTGCGTAGCGTTCCGGGCAGCGGGTAGAACCAGGCAGAGAATTCCCGGCTAGCAGCTTCCCTGTGGCGGGGAAGTGCAAACGTACACGTTTTCGGCCGAAAACGCGTTTTCCGGCGAAAACGCACACCACGGCTCTGTCTGAGAAAAAGCAAGCACGGAGGACGAGAACCGCTTTTGCCCTGCGTAGCGTTCCGGGCAGCGGGTAGAACCAGGCAGAGAATTCCCGGCTAGCAGCTTCCCTGTGGCGGGGAAGTGCAAACGTACACGTTTTCGGCCGAAAACGCGTTTTCCGGCGAAAACGCACACCACGGCTCTTTCTGAGAAAAAGCAAGCACGGAGGACGAGAACCGCTTTTGCCCTGCGTAGCGTTCCGGGCAGCGGGTAGAACCAGGCAGAGAATTCCCGGCTAGCAGCTTCCCTGTGGCGGGGAAGTGCAAACGTACAAGTTTTCGGCCGAAAACGCGTTTTCCGGCGAAAACGCACACCACGGCTCTTTCTGAGAAAAAGCAAGCACGGAGGACGAGAACCGCTTTTGCCCTGCGTAGCGTTCCGGGCAGCGGGTAGAACCAGGCAGAGAATTCCCGGCTAGCAGCTTCCCTGTGGCGGGGAAGTGCAAACGTACACGTTTTCGGCCGAAAACGCGTTTTCCGGCGAAAACGCACACCACGGCTCTGTCTGAGAAAAAGCAAGCACGGAGGACGAGAACCGCTTTTGCCCTGCGTAGCGTTCCGGGCAGCGGGTAGAACCAGGCAGAGAATTCCCGGCTAGCAGCTTCCCTGTGGCGGGCAAGTGCAAACGTACACGTTTTCGGCCGAAAACGCGTTTTCCGGCGAAAACGCACACCACGGATCTTTCTGAGAAAAAGCAAGCACGGAGGACGAGAACCGCTTTTGCCCTGCGTAGCGTTCCGGGCAGCGGGTAGAACCAGGCAGAGAATTCCCGGCTAGCAGCTTCCCTGTGGCGGGGAAGTGCAAACGTACACGTTTTCGGCCGAAAACGCGTTTTCCGGCGAAATCGCACACCACGGCTCTGTCTGAGAAAAAGCAAGCACGGAGGACGAGAACCGCTTTTGCCCTGCGTAGCGTTCCGGGCAGCGGGTAGAACCAGGCAGAGAATTCCCGGCTAGCAGCTTCCCTGTGGCGGGGAAGTGCAAACGTACACGTTTTCGGCCGAAAACGCGTTTTCCGGCGAAAACGCACACCACGGCTCTGTCTGAGAAAAAGCAAGCACGGAGGACGAGAACCGCTTTTGCCCTGCGTAGCGTTCCGGGCAGCGGGTAGAACCAGGCAGAGAATTCCCGGCTAGCAGCTTCCCTGTGGCGGGGAAGTGCAAACGTACACGATTTCGGCCGAAAACGCGTTTTCCGGCGAAAACGCACAACACGGCTCTTTCTGAGAAAAAGCAAGCACGGAGGACGAGAACCGCATTTGCCCTCCGTAGCGTTCCGGGCAGCGGGTAGAACCAGGCAGAGAATTCCCGGCTAGCAGCTTCCCTGTGGCGGGGAAGTGCAAACGTACA
Source organism: Athene noctua (assembly GCF_965140245.1). Taxonomy (NCBI): domain Eukaryota; kingdom Metazoa; phylum Chordata; class Aves; order Strigiformes; family Strigidae; genus Athene; species Athene noctua. Next base: position 51,745 of record NW_027437745.1, read on the forward strand.
CGTTTTCGGCCGAAAACGCGTTTTCCAGCGAAATCGCACACCACGGCTCTTTCTGAGAAAAAGCAAGCACGGAGGACGAGAACCGCTTTTGCCCTGCGTAGCGTTCCGGGCAGCGGGTAGAACCAGGCAGAGAATTCCCGGCTAGCAGCTTCCCTGTGGCGGGGAAGTGCAAACGTACACGTTTTCGGCCGAAAACGCGTTTTCCGGCGAAAACGCACACCACGGCTCTTTCTGAGAAAAAGCAAGCACGGAGGACGAGAACCGCTTTTGCCCTGCGTAGCGTTCCGGGCAGCGGGTAGAACCAGGCAGAGAATTCCCGGCTAGCAGCTTCCCTGTGGCGGGGAAGTGCAAACGTACACGTTTTCGGCCGAAAACGCGTTTTCCGGCGAAAACGCACACCACGGCTCTGTCTGAGAAAAAGCAAGCACGGAGGACGAGAACCGCTTTTGCCCTGCGTAGCGTTCCGGGCAGCGGGTAGAACCAGGCAGAGAATTCCCGGCTAGCAGCTTCCCTGTGGCGGGCAAGTGCAAACGTACACGTTTTCGGCCGAAAACGCGTTTTCCGGCGAAAACGCACACCACGGATCTTTCTGAGAAAAAGCAAGCACGGAGGACGAGAACCGCTTTTGCCCTGCGTAGCGTTCCGGGCAGCGGGTAGAACCAGGCAGAGAATTCCCGGCTAGCAGCTTCCCTGTGGCGGCAAAGTGCAAACGTACACGTTTTCGGCCGAAAACGCGTTTTCCGGCGAAAACGCACACCACGGCTCTTTCTGAGAAAAAGCAAGCACGGAGGACGAGAACCGCTTATGCCCTGCGTAGCGTTCCGGGCAGCGGGTAGAACCAGGCAGAGAATTCCCGGCTAGCAGCTTCCCTGTGGCGGGGAAGTGCAAACGTACACGTTTTCGGCCGAAAACGCGTTTTCCGGCGAAAACGCACACCACGGCTCTGTCTGAGAAAAAGCAAGCACGGAGGACGAGAACCGCTTTTGCCCTGCGTAGCGTTCCGGGCAGCGGGTAGAACCAGGCAGAGAATTCCCGGCTAGCAGCTTCCCTGTGGCGGGGAAGTGCAAACGTACACGTTTTCGGCCGAAAACGCGTTTTCCGGCGAAAACGCACACCACGGCTCTTTCTGAGAGAAAGCAAGCACGGAGGACGAGAACCGCTTTTGCCCTGCGTAGCGTTCCGGGCAGCGGGTAGAACCAGGCAGAGAATTCCCGGCTAGCAGCTTCCCTGTGGCGGGGAAGTGCAAACGTACAAGTTTTCGGCCGAAAACGCGTTTTCCGGCGAAAACGCACACCACGGCTCTTTCTGAGAAAAAGCAAGCACGGAGGACGAGAACCGCTTTTGCCCTGCATAGCGTTCCGGGCAGCGGGTAGAACCAGGCAGAGAATTCCCGGCTAGCAGCTTCCCTGTGGCGGGGAAGTGCAAACGTACACGTTTTCGGCCGAAAACGCGTTTTCCGGCGAAAACGCACACCACGGCTCTTTCTGAGAAAAAGCAAGCACGGAGGACGAGAACCGCTTTTGCCCTGCGTAGCGTTCCGGGCAGCGGGTAGAACCAGGCAGAGAATTCCCGGCTAGCAGCTTCCCTGTGGCGGGGAAGTGCAAACGTACACGTTTTCGGCCGAAAACGCGTTTTCCGGCGAAAACGCACACCACGGCTCTTTCTGAGAAAAAGCAAGCACGGAGGACGAGAACCGCTTTTGCCCTGCGTAGCGTTCCGGGCAGCGGGTAGAACCAGGCAGAGAATTCCCGGCTAGCAGCTTCCCTGTGGCGGGGAAGTGCAAACGTACACGTTTTCGGCCGAAAACGCGTTTTCCGGCGAAATCGCACACCACGGCTCTGTCTGAGAAAAAGCAAGCACGGAGGACGAGAACCGCTTTTGCCCTGCGTAGCGTTCCGGGCAGCGTGTAGAACCAGGCAGAGAATTCCCGGCTAGCAGCTTCCCTGTGGCGGGGAAGTGCAAACGTACACGTTTTCGGCCGAAAACGCGTTTTCCGGCGAAAACGCACACCACGGCTCTGTCTGAGAAAAAGCAAGCACGGAGGACGAGAACCGCTTTTGCCCTGCGTAGCGTTCCGGGCAGCGGGTAGAACCAGGCAGAGAATTCCCGGCTAGCAGCTTCCCTGTGGCGGGGAAGTGCAAACGTACACGATTTCGGCCGAAAACGCGTTTTCCGGCGAAAACGCACAACACGGCTCTTTCTGAGAAAAAGCAAGCACGGAGGACGAGAACCGCATTTGCCCTCCGTAGCGTTCCGGGCAGCGGGTAGAACCAGGCAGAGAATTCCCGGCTAGCAGCTTCCCTGTGGCGGGGAAGTGCAAACGTACACGTTTTCGGCCGAAAACGCGTTTTCCAGCGAAATCGCACACCACGGCTCTTTCTGAGAAAAAGCAAGCACGGAGGACGAGAACCGCTTTTGCCCTGCGTAGCGTTCCGGGCAGCGGGTAGAACCAGGCAGAGAATTCCCGGCTAGCAGCTTCCCTGTGGCGGGGAAGTGCAAACGTACACGTTTTCGGCCGAAAACGCGTTTTCCGGCGAAAACGCACACCACGGCTCTTTCTGAGAAAAAGCAAGCACGGAGGACGAGAACCGCTTTTGCCCTGCGTAGCGTTCCGGGCAGCGGGTAGAACCAGGCAGAGAATTCCCGGCTAGCAGCTTCCCTGTGGCGGGGAAGTGCAAACGTACACGTTTTCGGCCGAAAACGCGTTTTCCGGCGAAAACGCACACCACGGCTCTTTCTGAGAAAAAGCAAGCACGGAGGACGAGAACCGCTTTTGCCCTGCGTAGCGTTCCGGGCAGCGGGTAGAACCAGGCAGAGAATTCCCGGCTAGCAGCTTCCCTGTGGCGGGCAAGTGCAAACGTACACGTTTTCGGCCGAAAACGCGTTTTCCGGCGAAAACGCACACCACGGATCTTTCTGAGAAAAAGCAAGCACGGAGGACGAGAACCGCTTTTGCCCTGCGTAGCGTTCCGGGCAGCGGGTAGAACCAGGCAGAGAATTCCCGGCTAGCAGCTTCCCTGTGGCGGCAAAGTGCAAACGTACACGTTTTCGGCCGAAAACGCGTTTTCCGGCGAAAACGCACACCACGGCTCTTTCTGAGAAAAAGCAAGCACGGAGGACGAGAACCGCTTTTGCCCTGCGTAGCGTTCCGGGCAGCGGGTAGAACCAGGCAGAGAATTCCCGGCTAGCAGCTTCCCTGTGGCGGGGAAGTGCAAACGTACACGTTTTCGGCCGAAAACGCGTTTTCCGGCGAAAACGCACACCACGGCTCTTTCTGAGAAAAAGCAAGCACGGAGGACGAGAACCGCTTTTGCCCTGCGTAGCGTTCCGGGCAGCGGGTAGAACCAGGCAGAGAATTCCCGGCTAGCAGCTTCCCTGTGGCGGGGAAGTGCAAACGTACACGTTTTCGGCCGAAAACGCGTTTTCCGGAGAAAACTCACAACACCACGGCTCTTTCTGAGAAAAAGCAAGCACGGAGGACGAGAACCGCTTTTGCCCTGCGTAGCGTTCCGGGCAGCGGGTAGAACCAGGCAGAGAATTCCCGGCTAGCAGCTTCCCTGTGGCGGGGAAGTGCAAACGTACACGTTTTCGGCCGAAAACGCGTTTTCCGGCGAAAACGCACACCACGGCTCTTTCTGAGAAAAAGCAAGCACGGAGGACGAGAACCGCTTTTGCCCTGCGTAGCGTTCCGGGCAGCGGGTAGAACCAGGCAGAGAATTCCCGGCTAGCAGCTTCCCTGTGGCGGGGAAGTGCAAACGTACACGTTTTCGGCCGAAAAGGCGTTTTCCGGCGAAAACGCACACCACGGCTCTTTCTGAGAAAAAGCAAGCACGGAGGACGAGAACCGCTTTTGCCCTGCGTAGCGTTCCGGGCAGCGGGTAGAACCAGGCAGAGAATTCCCGGCTAGCAGCTTCCCTGTGGCGGGGAAGTGCAAACGTACACGTTTTCGGCCGAAAACGCGTTTTCCGGCGAAAACGCACACCACGGCTCTTTCTGAGAAAAAGCAAGCACGGAGGACGAGAACCGATTTTGCCCTGCGTAGCGTTCCGGGCAGCGGGTAGAACCAGGCAGAGAATTCCCGGCTAGCAGCTTCCCTGTGGCGGGGAAGTGCAAACGTACACGTTTTCGGCCGAAAAGTCGTTTTCCGTCGAAAACGCACACCACGGCTCTGTCTGAGAAAAAGCAAGCACGGAGGACGAGAACCGCTTTTGCCCTGCGTAGCGTTCCGGGCAGCGGGTAGAACCAGGCAGAGAATTCCCGGCTAGCAGCTTCCCTGTGGCGGGGAAGTGCAAACGTACACGTTTTCGGCCGAAAACGCGTTTTGCAGCGAAAACGCACACCACGGCTCTTTCTGAGAAAAAGCAAGCACGGAGGACGAGAACCGCTTTTGCCCTGCGTAGCGTTCCGGGCAGCGGGTAGAACCAGGCAGAGAATTCCCGGCTAGCAGCTTCCCTGTGGCGGCAAAGTGCAAACGTACACGTTTTCGGCCGAAAACGCGTTTTCCGGCGAAAACGCACACCACGGCTCTTTCTGAGATAAAGCAAGCACGGAGGACGAGAACCGCTTTTGCCCTGCGTAGCGTTCCGGGCAGCGGGTAGAACCAGGCAGAGAATTCCCGGCTAGCAGCTTCCCTGTGGCGGGGAAGTGCAAACGTACACGTTTTCGGCCGAAAACGCGTTTCCCGGCGAAAACGCACACCACGGCTCTTTCTGAGAAAAAGCAAGCACGGAGGACGAGAACCGCTTTTGCCCTGCGTAGCGTTCCGGGCAGCGGGTAGAACCAGGCAGAGAATTCCCGGCTAGCAGCTTCCCTGTGGCGGGGAAGTGCAAACGTACACGTTTTCGGCCGAAAACGCGTTTTCCGGCGAAAACGCACACCACGGCTCTTTCTGAGAAAAAGCAAGCACGGAGGACGAGAACCGCTTTTGCCCTGCGTAGCGTTCCGGGCAGCGGGTAGAACCAGGCAGAGAATTCCCGGCTAGCAGCTTCCCTGTGGCGGGGAAGTGCAAACGTACACGTTTTCGGCCGAAAACGCGTTTTCCGGCGAAAACGCACACCACGGCTCTTTCTGAGAAAAAGCAAGCACGGAGGACGAGAACCGCTTTTGCCCTGCGTAGCGTTCCGGGCAGCGGGTAGAACCAGGCAGAGAATTCCCGGCTAGCAGCTTCCCTGTGGCGGGGAAGTGCAAACGTACACGTTTTCGGCCGAAAACGCGTTTTCCGGCGAAAACGCACACCACGGCTCTTTCTGAGAAAAAGCAAGCACGGAGGACGAGAACCGCTTTTGCCCTGCGTAGCGTTCCGGGCAGCGGGTAGAACCAGGCAGAGAATTCCCGGCTAGCAGCTTCCCTGTGGCGGGGAAGTGCAAACGTACACGTTTTCGGCCGAAAACGCGTTTTCCGGCGAAATCGCACACCACGGCTCTGTCTGAGAAAAAGCAAGCACGGAGGACGAGAACCGCTTTTGCCCTGCGTAGCGTTCCGGGCAGCGGGTAGAACCAGGCAGAGAATTCCCGGCTAGCAGCTTCCCTGTGGCGGGGAAGTGCAAACGTACACGTTTTCGGCCGAAAACGCGTTTTCCGGCGAAAACGCACACCACGGCTCTGTCTGAGAAAAAGCAAGCACGGAGGACGAGAACCGCTTTTGCCCTGCGTAGCGTTCCGGGCAGCGGGTAGAACCAGGCAGAGAATTCCCGGCTAGCAGCTTCCCTGTGGCGGGGAAGTGCAAACGTACACGTTTTCGGCCGAAAACGCGTTTTCCGGCGAAAACGCACAACACGGCTCTTTCTGAGAAAAAGCAAGCACGGAGGACGAGAACCGCATTTGCCCTGCGTAGCGTTCCGGGCAGCGGGTAGAACCAGGCAGAGAATTCCCGGCTAGCAGCTTCCCTGTGGCGGGGAAGTGCAAACGTACACGTTTTCGGCCGAAAACGCGTTTTCCAGCGAAATCGCACACCACGGCTCTTTCTGAGAAAAAGCAAGCACGGAGGACGAGAACCGCTTTTGCCCTGCGTAGCGTTCCGGGCAGCGGGTAGAACCAGGCAGAGAATTCCCGGCTAGCAGCTTCCCTGTGGCGGGGAAGTGCAAACGTACACGTTTTCGGCCGAAAACGCGTTTTCCGGCGAAAACGCACACCACGGCTCTTTCTGAGAAAAAGCAAGCACGGAGGACGAGAACCGCTTTTGCCCTGCGTAGCGTTCCGGGCAGCGGGTAGAACCAGGCAGAGAATTCCCGGCTAGCAGCTTCCCTGTGGCGGGGAAGTGCAAACGTACACGTTTTCGGCCGAAAACGCGTTTTCCGGCGAAAACGCACACCACGGCTCTGTCTGAGAAAAAGCAAGCACGGAGGACGAGAACCGCTTTTGCCCTGCGTAGCGTTCCGGGCAGCGGGTAGAACCAGGCAGAGAATTCCCGGCTAGCAGCTTCCCTGTGGCGGGGAAGTGCAAACGTACACGATTTCGGCCGAAAACGCGTTTTCCGGCGAAAACGCACACCACGGCTCTTTCTGAGAAAAAGCAAGCACGGAGGACGAGAACCGCTTTTGCCCTGCGTAGCGTTCCGGGCAGCGGGTAGAACCAGGCAGAGAATTCCCGGCTAGCAGCTTCCCTGTGGCGGGGAAGTGCAAACGTACACGTTTTCGGCCGAAAACGCGTTTTCCGGCGAAAACTCACAACACCACGGCTCTGTCTGAGAAAAAGCAAGCACGGAGGACGAGAACCGCTTTTGCCCTGCGTAGCGTTCCGGGCAGCGGGTAGAACCAGGCAGAGAATTCCCGGCTAGCAGCTTCCCTGTGGCGGGGAAGTGCAAACGTACACGTTTTCGGCCGAAAACGCGTTTTCCGGCGAAAACGCACACCACGGCTCTTTCTGAGAAAAAGCAAGCACGGAGGACGAGAACCGCTTTTGCCCTGCGTAGCGTTCCGGGCAGCGGGTAGAACCAGGCAGAGAATTCCCGGCTAGCAGCTTCCCTGTGGCGGGGAAGTGCAAACGTACACGTTTTCGGCCGAAAAGGCGTTTTCCGGCGAAAACGCACACCACGGCTCTTTCTGAGAAAAAGCAAGCACGGAGGACGAGAACCGCTTTTGCCCTGCGTAGCGTTCCGGGCAGCGGGTAGAACCAGGCAGAGAATTCCCGGCTAGCAGCTTCCCTGTGGCGGGGAAGTGCAAACGTACACGTTTTCGGCCGAAAACGCGTTTTCCGGCGAAAACGCACACCACGGCTCTTTCTGAGAAAAAGCAAGCACGGAGGACGAGAACCGCTTTTGCCCTGCGTAGCGTTCCGGGCAGCGGGTAGAACCAGGCAGAGAATTCCCGGCTAGCAGCTTCCCTGTGGCGGGGAAGTGCAAACGTACACGTTTTCGGCCGAAAAGTCGTTTTCCGTCGAAAACGCACACCACGGCTCTGTCTGAGAAAAAGCAAGCACGGAGGACGAGAACCGCTTTTGCCCTGCGTAGCGTTCCGGGCAGCGGGTAGAACCAGGCAGAGAATTCCCGGCTAGCAGCTTCCCTGTGGCGGGGAAGTGCAAACGTACACGTTTTCGGCCGAAAACGCGTTTTCCGGCGAAAACGCACACCACGGCTCTTTCTGAGAAAAAGCAAGCACGGAGGACGAGAACCGCTTTTGCCCTGCGTAGCGTTCCGGGCAGCGGGTAGAACCAGGCAGAGAATTCCCGGCTAGCAGCTTCCCTGTGGCGGGGAAGTGCAAACGTACACGTTTTCGGCCGAAAACGCGTTTTCCGGCGAAAACGCACACCACGGCTCTTTCTGAGATAAAGCAAGCACGGAGGACGAGAACCGCTTTTGCCCTGCGTAGCGTTCCGGGCAGCGGGTAGAACCAGGCAGAGAATTCCCGGCTAGCAGCTTCCCTGTGGCGGGGAAGTGCAAACGTACACGTTTTCGGCCGAAAACGCATTTCCCGGCGAAAACGCACACCACGGCTCTTTCTGAGAAAAAGCAAGCACGGAGGACGAGAACCGCTTTTGCCCTGCGTAGCGTTCCGGGCAGCGGGTAGAACCAGGCAGAGAAATCCCGGCTAGCAGCTTCCCTGTGGCGGGGAAGTGCAAACGTACACGTTTTCGGCCGAAAACGCGTTTTCCGGCGAAAACGCACACCACGGCTCTTTCTGAGAAAAAGCAAGCACGGAGGACGAGAACCGCTTTTGCCCTGCGTAGCGTTCCGGGCAGCGTGTAGAACCAGGCAGAGAATTCCCGGCTAGCAGCTTCCCTGTGGCGGGGAAGTGCAAACGTACACGTTTTCGGCCGCAAACGCGTTTTCCGGCGAAAACGCACACCACGGCTCTTTCTGAGAAAAAGCAAGCACGGAGGACGAGAACCGCTTTTGCCCTGCGTAGCGTTCCGGGCAGCGGGTAGAACCAGGCAGAGAATTCCCGGGTAGCAGCTTCCCTGTGGCGGGGAAGTGCAAACGTACACGTTTTGGGCCGAAAACGCGTTTTCCGGCGAAATCGCACACCACGGCTCTTTCTGAGAAAAAGCAAGCACGAAGGACGAGAACCGCTTTTGCCCTGCGTAGCGTTCCGGGCAGCGGGTAGAACCAGGCAGAGAATTCCCGGCTAGCAGCTTCCCTGTGGCGGGGAAGTGCAAACGTACACGTTTTCGGCCGAAAACGCGTTTTCCGGCGAAAACGCACACCACGGCTCTTTCTGAGAAAAAGCAAGCACGGAGGACGAGAACCGCTTTTGCCCTGCGTAGCGTTCCGGGCAGCGGGTAGAACCAGGCAGAGAATTCCCGGCTAGCAGCTTCCCTGTGGCGGGGAAGTGCAAACGTACACGTTTTCGGCCGAAAACGCGTTTTCCGGCGAAATCGCACACCACGGCTCTGTCTGAGAAAAAGCAAGCACGGAGGACAAGAACCGCTTTTGCCCTGCGTAGCGTTCCGGGCAGCGGGTAGAACCAGGCAGAGAATTCCCGGCTAGCAGCTTCCCTGTGGCGGGGAAGTGCAAACGTACACGTTTTCGGCCGAAAACGCCTTTTCTGGCGAAAACGCACACCACGGCTCTGTCTGAGAAAAAGCAAGCACGGAGGACGAGAACCGCTTTTGCCCTGCGTAGCGTTCCGGGCAGCGGGTAGAACCAGGCAGAGAATTCCCGGCTAGCAGCTTCCCTGTGGCGGGGAAGTGCAAACGTACAAGTTTTCGGCCGAAAACGCGTTTTCCGGCGAAATCGCACACCACGGCTCTTTCTGAGATAAAGCAAGCACGGAGGACGAGAACCGCTTTTGCCCTGCGTAGCGTTCCGGGCAGCGGGTAGAACCAGGCAGAGAATTCCCGGCTAGCAGCTTCCCTGTGGCGGGGAAGTGCAAACGTACACGTTTTCGGCCGAAAACGCGTTTTCCGGCGAAAACGCACACCACGGCTCTTTCTGAGAAAAAGCAAGCACGGAGGACGAGAACCGCTTTTGCCCTGCGTAGCGTTCCGGGCAGCGGGTAGAACCAGGCAGAGAATTCCCGGCTAGCAGCTTCCCTGTGGCGGGGAAGTGCAAACGTACACGTTTTCGGCCGAAAACGCGTTTTCCGGCGAAAACGCACACCACGGCTCTTTCTGAGAAAAAGCAAGCACGGAGGACGAGAACTGCTTTTGCCCTGCGTAGCGTTCCGGGCAGCGTGTAGAACCAGGCAGAGAATTCCCGGCTAGCAGCTTCCCTGTGGCGGGGAAGTGCAAACGTACACGTTTTCGGCCGCAAACGCGTTTTCCGGCGAAAACGCACACCACGGCTCTTTCTGAGAAAAAGCAAGCACGGAGGACGAGAACCGCTTTTGCCCTGCGTAGCGTTCCGGGCAGCGGGTAGAACCAGGCAGAGAATTCCCGGCTAGCAGCTTCCCTGTGGCGGGGAAGTGCAAACGTACACGTTTTCGGCCGAAAACGCGTTTTCCGGCGAAATCGCACACCACGGCTCTTTCTGAGAAAAAGCAAGCACGAAGGACGAGAACCGCTTTTGCCCTGCGTAGCGTTCCGGGCAGCGGGTAGAACCAGGCAGAGAATTCCCGGCTAGCAGCTTCCCTGTGGCGGGGAAGTGCAAACGTACACGTTTTCGGCCGAAAACGCGTTTTCCGGCGAAAACGCACACCACGGCTCTTTCTGAGAAAAAGCAAGCACGGAGGACGAGAACCGCTTTTGCCCTGCGTAGCGTTCCGGGCAGCGGGTAGAACCAGGCAGAGAATTCCCGGCTAGCAGCTTCCCTGTGGCGGGGAAGTGCAAACGTACACGTTTTCGGCCGAAAACGCGTTTTCCGGCGAAAACGCACACCACGGATCTGTCTGAGAAAAAGCAAGCACGGAGGACGAGAACCGCTTTTGCCCTGCGTAGCGTTCCGGGCAGCGGGTAGAACCAGGCAGAGAATTCCCGGCTAGCAGCTTCCCTGTGGCGGGGAAGTGCAAACGTACACGTTTTCGGCCGAAAACGCGTTTTCCGGCGAAAACGCACAACACGGCTCTTTCTGAGAAAAAGCAAGCACGGAGGACGAGAACCGCTTTTGCCCTGCGTAGCGTTCCGGGCAGCGGGTAGAACCAGGCAGAGAATTCCCGGCTAGCAGCTTCCCTGTGGCGGGGAAGTGCAAACGTACACGTTTTCGGCCGAAAACGCGTTTTCCAGCGAAATCGCACACCACGGCTCTTTCTGAGAAAAAGCAAGCACGGAGGACGAGAACCGCTTTTGCCCTGCGTAGCGTTCCGGGCAGCGGGTAGAACCAGGCAGAGAATTCCCGGCTAGCAGCTTCCCTGTGGCGGGGAAGTGCAAACGTACACGTTTTCGGCCGAAAACGCGTTTTCCGGCGAAAACGCACACCACGGCTCTTTCTGAGAAAAAGCAAGCACGGAGGACGAGAACCGCTTTTGCCCTGCGTAGCGTTCCGGGCAGCGGGTAGAACCAGGCAGAGAATTCCCGGCTAGCAGCTTCCCTGTGGCGGGGAAGTGCAAACGTACACGTTTTCGGCCGAAAAGGCGTTTTCCGGCGAAAACGCACACCACGGCTCTTTCTGAGAAAAAGCAAGCACGGAGGACGAGAACCGCTTTTGCCCTGCGTAGCGTTCCGGGCAGCGGGTAGAACCAGGCAGAGAATTCCCGGCTAGCAGCTTCCCTGTGGCGGGGAAGTGCAAACGTACACGATTTCGGCCGAAAACGCGTTTTCCGGCGAAAACGCACACCACGGCTCTTTCTGAGAAAAAGCAAGCACGGAGGACGAGAACCGCTTTTGCCCTGCGTAGCGTTCCGGGCAGCGGGTAGAACCAGGCAGAGAATTCCCGGCTAGCAGCTTCCCTGTGGCGGGGAAGTGCAAACGTACACGTTTTCGGCCGAAAACGCGTTTTCCGGCGAAAACTCACAACACGGCTCTTTCTGAGAAAAAGCAAGCACGGAGGACGAGAACCGCTTTTGCCCTGCGTAGCGTTCCGGGCAGCGGGTAGAACCAGGCAGAGAATTCCCGGCTAGCAGCTTCCCTGTGGCGGGGAAGTGCAAACGTACACGTTTTCGGCCGAAAACGCGTTTTCCGGCGAAAACGCACACCACGGCTCTTTCTGAGAAAAAGCAAGCACGGAGGACGAGAACCGCTTTTGCCCTGCGTAGCGTTCCGGGCAGCGGGTAGAACCAGGCAGAGAATTCCCGGCTAGCAGCTTCCCTGTGGCGGGGAAGTGCAAACGTACACGTTTTCGGCCGAAAAGGCGTTTTCCGGCGAAAACGCACACCACGGCTCTTTCTGAGAAAAAGCAAGCACGGAGGACGAGAACCGCTTTTGCCCTGCGTAGCGTTCCGGGCAGCGGGTAGAACCAGGCAGAGAATTCCCGGCTAGCAGCTTCCCTGTGGCGGGGAAGTGCAAACGTACACGTTTTCGGCCGAAAACGCGTTTTCCGGCGAAAACGCACACCACGGCTCTTTCTGAGAAAAAGCAAGCACGGAGGACGAGAACCGCTTTTGCCCTGCGTAGCGTTCCGGGCAGCGGGTAGAACCAGGCAGAGAATTCCCGGCTAGCAGCTTCCCTGTGGCGGGGAAGTGCAAACGTACACGTTTTCGGCCGAAAAGTCGTTTTCCGTCGAAAACGCACACCACGGCTCTTTCTGAGAAAAAGCAAGCACGGAGGACGAGAACCGCTTTTGCCCTGCGTAGCGTTCCGGGCAGCGGGTAGAACCAGGCAGAGAATTCCCGGCTAGCAGCTTCCCTGTGGCGGGGAAGTGCAAACGTACACGTTTTCGGCCGAAAACGCGTTTTCCGGCGAAAACGCACACCACGGCTCTTTCTGAGAAAAAGCAAGCACGGAGGACGAGAACCGCTTTTGCCCTGCGTAGCGTTCCGGGCAGCGGGTAGAACCAGGCAGAGAATTCCCGGCTAGCAGCTTCCCTGTGGCGGGGAAGTGCAAACGTACACGTTTTCGGCCGAAAACGCGTTTTCCGGCGAAAACGCACACCACGGCTCTTTCTGAGATAAAGCAAGCACGGAGGACGAGAACCGCTTTTGCCCTGCGTAGCGTTCCGGGCAGCGGGTAGAACCAGGCAGAGAATTCCCGGCTAGCAGCTTCCCTGTGGCGGGGAAGTGCAAACGTACACGTTTTCGGCCGAAAACGCGTTTTCCGGCGAAAACGCACACCACGGCTCTTTCTGAGAAAAAGCAAGCACGGAGGACGAGAACCGCTTTTGCCCTGCGTAGCGTTCCGGGCAGCGGGTAGAACCAGGCAGAGAATTCCCGGCTAGCAGCTTCCCTGTGGCGGGGAAGTGCAAACGTACACGTTTTCGGCCGAAAACGCGTTTTCCGGCGAAAACGCACACCACGGCTCTTTCTGAGAAAAAGCAAGCACGAAGGACGAGAACCGCTTTTGCCCTGCGTAGCGTTCCGGGCAGCGGGTAGAACCAGGCAGAGAATTCCCGGCTAGCAGCTTCCCTGTGGCGGGGAAGGGCAAACGTACACGTTTTCGGCCGAAAACGCGTTTTCCGGCGAAAACGCACACCACGGCTCTTTCTGAGAAAAAGCAAGCACGGAGGACGAGAACCGCTTTTGCCCTGCGTAGCGTTCCGGGCAGCGGGTAGAACCAGGCAGAGAATTCCCGGCTAGCAGCTTCCCTGTGGCGGGGAAGTGCAAACGTACACGTTTTCGGCCGAAAACGCGTTTTCCGGCGAAATCGCACACCACGGCTCTGTCTGAGAAAAAGCAAGCACGGAGGACAAGAACCGCTTTTGCCCTGCGTAGCGTTCCGGGCAGCGGGTAGAACCAGGCAGAGAATTCCCGGCTAGCAGCTTCCCTGTGGCGGGGAAGTGCAAACGTACACGTTTTCGGCCGAAAACGCGTTTTCCGGCGAAATCGCACACCACGGCTCTTTCTGAGATAAAGCAAGCACGGAGGACGAGAACCGCTTTTGCCCTGCGTAGCGTTCCGGGCAGCGGGTAGAACCAGGCAGAGAATTCCCGGCTAGCAGCTTCCCTGTGGCGTTGAAGTGCAAACGTACACGTTTTCGGCCGAAAACGCGTTTTCCGGCGAAAACGCACACCACGGCTCTTTCTGAGAAAAAGCAAGCACGGAGGACGAGAACCGCTTTTGCCCTGCGTAGCGTTCCGGGCAGCGGGTAGAACCAGGCAGAGAAATCCCGGCTAGCAGCTTCCCTGTGGCGGGGAAGTGCAAACGTACACGTTTTCGGCCGAAAACGCGTTTTCCGGCGAAAACGCACACCACGGCTCTTTCTGAGAAAAAGCAAGCACGGAGGACGAGAACTGCTTTTGCCCTGCGTAGCGTTCCGGGCAGCGTGTAGAACCAGGCAGAGAATTCCCGGCTAGCAGCTTCCCTGTGGCGGGGAAGTGCAAACGTACACGTTTTCGGCCGCAAACGCGTTTTCCGGCGAAAACGCACACCACGGCTCTTTCTGAGAAAAAGCAAGCACGGAGGACGAGAACCGCTTTTGCCCTGCGTAGCGTTCCGGGCAGCGGGTAGAACCAGGCAGAGAATTCCCGGCTAGCAGCTTCCCTGTGGCGGGGAAGTGCAAACGCACAAGTTTTGGGCCGAAAACGTGTTTTCCGGCGAAATCGCACACCACGGCTCTTTCTGAGAAAAAGCAAGCACGAAGGACGAGAACCGCTTTTGCCCTGCGTAGCGTTCCGGGCAGCGGGTAGAACCAGGCAGAGAATTCCCGGCTAGCAGCTTCCCTGGGGCGGGGAAGTGCAAACGTACACGTTTTCGGCCGAAAACGCGTTTTCCGGCGAAAACGCACACCACGGCTCTTTCTGAGAAAAAGCAAGCACGGAGGACGAGAACCGCTTTTGCCCTGCGTAGCGTTCCGGGCAGCGGGTAGAACCAGGCAGAGAATTCCCGGCTAGCAGCTTCCCTGTGGCGGGGAAGTGCAAACGTACACGTTTTCGGCCGCAAACGCGTTTTCCGGCGAAATCGCACACCACGGCTCTGTCTGAGAAAAAGCAAGCACGGAGGACAAGAACCGCTTTTGCCCTGCGTAGCGTTCCGGGCAGCGGGTAGAACCAGGCAGAGAATTCCCGGCTAGCAGCTTCCCTGTGGCGGGGAAGTGCAAACGTACACGTTTTCGGCCGAAAACGCGTTTTCCGGCGAAATCGCACACCACGGCTCTTTCTGAGATAAAGCAAGCACGGAGGACGAGAACCGCTTTTGCCCTGCGTAGCGTTCCGGGCAGCGGGTAGAACCAGGCAGAGAATTCCCGGCTAGCAGCTTCCCTGTGGCGGGGAAGTGCAAACGTACACGTTTTCGGCCGCAAACGCGTTTTCCGGCGAAAACGCACACCACGGCTCTTTCTGAGAAAAAGCAAGCACGGAGGACGAGAACCGCTTTTGCCCTGCGTAGCGTTCCGGGCAGCGGGTAGAACCAGGCAGAGAAATCCCGGCTAGCAGCTTCCCTGTGGCGGGGAAGTGCAAACGTACACGTTTTCGGCCGAAAACGCGTTTTCCGGCGAAAACGCACACCACGGCTCTTTCTGAGAAAAAGCAAGCACGGAGGACGAGAACTGCTTTTGCCCTGCGTAGCGTTCCGGGCAGCGTGTAGAACCAGGCAGAGAATTCCCGGCTAGCAGCTTCCCTGTGGCGGGGAAGTGCAAACGTACACGTTTTCACCGAAAACGCGTTTTCCGCCGAAAACGCACACCACGGCTCTTTCTGAGAAAAAGCAAGCACGGAGGACGAGAACCGCTTTTGCCCTGCGTAGCGTTCCGGGCAGCGGGTAGAACCAGGCAGAGAATTCCCGGCTAGCAGCTTCCCTGTGGCGGGGAAGTGCAAACGTACACGTTTTCGGCCGAAAACGCGTTTTCCGGCGAAATCGCACACCACGGCTCTGTCTGAGAAAAAGCAAGCACGGAGGACGAGAACCGCTTTTGCCCTGCGTAGCGTTCCGGGCAGCGGGTAGAACCAGGCAGAGAATTCCCGGCTAGCAGCTTCCCTGTGGCGGGGAAGTGCAAACGTACACGTTTTCGGCCGAAAACGCGTTTTCCGCCGAAAACGCACACCACGGCTCTTTCTGAGATAAAGCAAGCACGGAGGACGAGAACCGCTTTTGCCCTGCGTAGCGTTCCGGGCAGCGGGTAGAACCAGGCAGAGAATTCCCGGCTAGCAGCTTCCCTGTGGCGGGGAAGTGCAAACGTACACGTTTTCGGCCGAAAACGCGTTTTCCGGCGAAAACGCACACCACGGCTCTTTCTGAGAAAAAGCAAGCACGGAGGACGAGAACCGCTTTTGCCCTGCGTAGCGTTCCGGGCAGCGGGTAGAACCAGGCAGAGAATTCCCGGCTAGCAGCTTCCCTGTGGCGGGGAAGGGCAAACGTACACGTTTTCGGCCGAAAACGCTTTTTCCGGCGAAAACGCACACCACGGCTCTTTCTGAGAAAAAGCAAGCACGGAGGACGAGAACCGCTTTTGCCCTGCGTAGCGTTCCGGGCAGCGGGTAGAACCAGGCAGAGAATTCCCGGCTAGCAGCTTCCCTGTGGCGGGGAAGTGCAAACGTACACGTTTTCGGCCGAAAACGCGTTTTCCGGCGAAATCGCACACCACGGCTCTGTCTGAGAAAAAGCAAGCACGGAGGACAAGAACCGCTTTTGCCCTGCGTAGCGTTCCGGGCAGCGGGTAGAACCAGGCAGAGAATTCCCGGCTAGCAGCTTCCCTGTGGCGGGGAAGTGCAAACGTACACGTTTTCGGCCGAAAACGCGTTTTCCGGCGAAATCGCACACCACGGCTCTTTCTGAGATAAAGCAAGCACGGAGGACGAGAACCGCTTTTGCCCTGCGTAGCGTTCCGGGCAGCGGGTAGAACCAGGCAGAGAATTCCCGGCTAGCAGCTTCCCTGTGGCGGGGAAGTGCAAACGTACACGTTTTCGGCCGCAAACGCGTTTTCCGGCGAAAACGCACACCACGGCTCTTTCTGAGAAAAAGCAAGCACGGAGGACGAGAACCGCTTTTGCCCTGCGTAGCGTTCCGGGCAGCGGGTAGAACCAGGCAGAGAATTCCCGGCTAGCAGCTTCCCTGTGGCGGGGAAGTGCAAACGTACACGTTTTGGGCCGAAAACGCGTTTTCCGGCGAAATCGCACACCACGGCTCTTTCTGAGAAAAAGCAAGCACGAAGGACGAGAACCGCTTTTGCCCTGCGTAGCGTTCCGGGCAGCGGGTAGAACCAGGCAGAGAATTCCCGGCTAGCAGCTTCCCTGGGGCGGGGAAGTGCAAACGTACACGTTTTCGGCCGAAAACGCGTTTTCCGGCGAAAACGCACACCACGGCTCTTTCTGAGAAAAAGCAAGCACGGAGGACGAGAACCGCTTTTGCCCTGCGTAGCGTTCCGGGCAGCGGGTAGAACCAGGCAGAGAATTCCCGGCTAGCAGCTTCCCTGTGGCGGGGAAGTGCAAACGTACACGTTTTCGGCCGCAAACGCGTTTTCCGGCGAAATCGCACACCACGGCTCTGTCTGAGAAAAAGCAAGCACGGAGGACAAGAACCGCTTTTGCCCTGCGTAGCGTTCCGGGCAGCGGGTAGAACCAGGCAGAGAATTCCCGGCTAGCAGCTTCCCTGTGGCGGGGAAGTGCAAACGTACACGTTTTCGGCCGAAAACGCCTTTTCTGGCGAAAACGCACACCACGGCTCTGTCTGAGAAAAAGCAAGCACGGAGGACGAGAACCGCTTTTGCCCTGCGTAGCGTTCCGGGCAGCGGATAGAACCAGGCAGAGAATTCCCGGCTAGCAGCTTCCCTGTGGCGGGGAAGTGCAAACGTACACGTTTTCGGCCGAAAACGCGTTTTCCGGCGAAATCGCACACCACGGCTCTTTCTGAGATAAAGCAAGCACGGAGGACGAGAACCGCTTTTGCCCTGCGTAGCGTTCCGGGCAGCGGGTAGAACCAGGCAGAGAATTCCCGGCTAGCAGCTTCCCTGTGGCGGGGAAGTGCAAACGTACACGTTTTCGGCCGCAAACGCGTTTTCCGGCGAAAACGCACACCACGGCTCTTTCTGAGAAAAAGCAAGCACGGAGGACGAGAACCGCTTTTGCCCTGCGTAGCGTTCCGGGCAGCGGGTAGAACCAGGCAGAGAAATCCCGGCTAGCAGCTTCCCTGTGGCGGGGAAGTGCAAACGTACACGTTTTCGGCCGAAAACGCGTTTTCCGGCGAAAACGCACACCACGGCTCTTTCTGAGAAAAAGCAAGCACGGAGGACGAGAACTGCTTTTGCCCTGCGTAGCGTTCCGGGCAGCGTGTAGAACCAGGCAGAGAATTCCCGGCTAGCAGCTTCCCTGTGGCGGGGAAGTGCAAACGTACACGTTTTCACCGAAAACGCGTTTTCCGCCGAAAACGCACACCACGGCTCTTTCTGAGAAAAAGCAAGCACGGAGGACGAGAACCGCTTTTGCCCTGCGTAGCGTTCCGGGCAGCGGGTAGAACCAGGCAGAGAATTCCCGGCTAGCAGCTTCCCTGTGGCGGGGAAGTGCAAACGTACACGTTTTCGGCCGAAAACGCGTTTTCCGGCGAAATCGCACACCACGGCTCTGTCTGAGAAAAAGCAAGCACGGAGGACGAGAACCGCTTTTGCCCTGCGTAGCGTTCCGGGCAGCGGGTAGAACCAGGCAGAGAATTCCCGGCTAGCAGCTTCCCTGTGGCGGGGAAGTGCAAACGTACACGTTTTCGGCCGAAAACGCGTTTTCCGGCGAAAACGCACACCACGGCTCTTTCTGAGAAAAAGCAAGCACGGAGGACGAGAACCGCTTTTGCCCTGCGTAGCGTTCCGGGCAGCGGGTAGAACCAGGCAGAGAAATCCCGGCTAGCAGCTTCCCTGTGGCGGGGAAGTGCAAACGTACACGTTTTCGGCCGAAAACGCGTTTTCCGACGAAAACGCACACCACGGCTCTTTCTGAGAAAAAGCAAGCACGGAGGACGAGAACTGCTTTTGCCCTGCGTAGCGTTCCGGGCAGCGTGTAGAACCAGGCAGAGAATTCCCGGCTAGCAGCTTCCCTGTGGCGGGGAAGTGCAAACGTACACGTTTTCGGCCGCAAACGCGTTTTCCGGCGAAAACGCACACCACGGCTCTTTCTGAGAAAAAGCAAGCACGGAGGACGAGAACCGCTTTTGCCCTGCGTAGCGTTCCGGGCAGCGGGTAGAACCAGGCAGAGAATTCCCGGCTAGCAGCTTCCCTGTGGCGGGGAAGTGCAAACGTACACGTTTTGGGCCGAAAACGCGTTTTCCGGCGAAATCGCACACCACGGCTCTTTCTGAGAAAAAGCAAGCACGAAGGACGAGAACCGCTTTTGCCCTGCGTAGCGTTCCGGGCAGCGGGTAGAACCAGGCAGAGAATTCCCGGCTAGCAGCTTCCCTGGGGCGGGGAAGTGCAAACGTACACGTTTTCGGCCGAAAACGCGTTTTCCGGCGAAAACGCACACCACGGCTCTTTCTGAGAAAAAGCAAGCACGGAGGACGAGAACCGCTTTTGCCCTGCGTAGCGTTCCGGGCAGCGGGTAGAACCAGGCAGAGAATTCCCGGCTAGCAGCTTCCCTGTGGCGGGGAAGTGCAAACGTACACGTTTTCGGCCGCAAACGCGTTTTCCGGCGAAATCGCACACCACGGCTCTGTCTGAGAAAAAGCAAGCACGGAGGACAAGAACCGCTTTTGCCCTGCGTAGCGTTCCGGGCAGCGGGTAGAACCAGGCAGAGAATTCCCGGCTAGCAGCTTCCCTGTGGCGGGGAAGTGCAAACGTACACGTTTTCGGCCGAAAACGCCTTTTCTGGCGAAAACGCACACCACGGCTCTGTCTGAGAAAAAGCAAGCACGGAGGACGAGAACCGCTTTTGCCCTGCGTAGCGTTCCGGGCAGCGGATAGAACCAGGCAGAGAATTCCCGGCTAGCAGCTTCCCTGTGGCGGGGAAGTGCAAACGTACACGTTTTCGGCCGAAAACGCGTTTTCCGGCGAAATCGCACACCACGGCTCTTTCTGAGAAAAAGCAAGCACGGAGGACGAGAACCGCTTTTGCCCTGCGTAGCGTTCCGGGCAGCGGGTAGAACCAGGCAGAGAATTCCCGGCTAGCAGCTTCCCTGTGGCGGGGAAGTGCAAACGTACACGTTTTCGGCCGCAAACGCGTTTTCCGGCGAAAACGCACACCACGGCTCTTTCTGAGAAAAAGCAAGCACGGAGGACGAGAACCGCTTTTGCCCTGCGTAGCGTTCCGGGCAGCGGGTAGAACCAGGCAGAGAATTCCCGGCTAGCAGCTTCCCTGTGGCAGGGAAGTGCAAACGTACACGTTTTCGGCCGAAAACGCGTTTTCCGGCGAAAACGCACACCACGGCTCTTTCTGAGAAAAAGCAAGCACGGAGGACGAGAACTGCTTTTGCCCTGCGTAGCGTTCCGGGCAGCGTGTAGAACCAGGCAGAGAATTCCCGGCTAGCAGCTTCCCTGTGGCGGGGAAGTGCAAACGTACACGTTTTCACCGAAAACGCGTTTTCCGCCGAAAACGCACACCACGGCTCTTTCTGAGAAAAAGCAAGCACGGAGGACGAGAACCGCTTTTGCCCTGCGTAGCGTTCCGGGCAGCGGGTAGAACCAGGCAGAGAATTCCCGGCTAGCAGCTTCCCTGTGGCGGGGAAGTGCAAACGTACACGTTTTCGGCCGAAAACGCGTTTTCCGGCGAAATCGCACACCACGGCTCTGTCTGAGAAAAAGCAAGCACGGAGGACGAGAACCGCTTTTGCCCTGCGTAGCGTTCCGGGCAGCGGGTAGAACCAGGCAGAGAATTCCCGGCTAGCAGCTTCCCTGTGGCGGGGAAGTGCAAACGTACACGTTTTCGGCCGAAAACGCGTTTTCCGCCGAAAACGCACACCACGGCTCTTTCTGAGATAAAGCAAGCACGGAGGACGAGAACCGCTTTTGCCCTGCGTAGCGTTCCGGGCAGCGGGTAGAACCAGGCAGAGAATTCCCGGCTAGCAGCTTCCCTGTGGCGGGGAAGTGCAAACGTACACGTTTTCGGCCGAAAACGCGTTTTACGGCGAAAACGCACACCACGGCTCTTTCTGAGAAAAAGCAAGCACGGAGGACGAGAACCGCTTTTGCCCTGCGTAGCGTTCCGGGCAGCGGGTAGAACCAGGCAGAGAATTCCCGGCTAGCAGCTTCCCTGTGGCGGGGAAGGGCAAACGTACACGTTTTCGGCCGAAAACGCGTTTTCCGGCGAAAACGCACACCACGGCTCTTTCTGAGAAAAAGCAAGCACGGAGGACGAGAACCGCTTTTGCCCTGCGTAGCGTTCCGGGCAGCGGGTAGAACCAGGCAGAGAATTCCCGGCTAGCAGCTTCCCTGTGGCGGGGAAGTGCAAACGTACACGTTTTCGGCCGAAAACGCGTTTTCCGGCGAAATCGCACACCACGGCTCTGTCTGAGAAAAAGCAAGCACGGAGGACAAGAACCGCTTTTGCCCTGCGTAGCGTTCCGGGCAGCGGGTAGAACCAGGCAGAGAATTCCCGGCTAGCAGCTTCCCTGTGGCGGGGAAGTGCAAACGTACACGTTTTCGGCCGAAAACGCGTTTTCCGGCGAAATCGCACACCACGGCTCTTTCTGAGATAAAGCAAGCACGGAGGACGAGAACCGCTTTTGCCCTGCGTAGCGTTCCGGGCAGCGGGTAGAACCAGGCAGAGAATTCCCGGCTAGCAGCTTCCCTGTGGCGGGGAAGTGCAAACGTACACGTTTTCGGCCGAAAACGCGTTTTCCGGCGAAAACGCACACCACGGCTCTTTCTGAGAAAAAGCAAGCACGGAGGACGAGAACCGCTTTTGCCCTGCGTAGCGTTCCGGGCAGCGGGTAGAACCAGGCAGAGAAATCCCGGCTAGCAGCTTCCCTGTGGCGGGGAAGTGCAAACGTACACGTTTTCGGCCGAAAACGCGTTTTCCGGCGAAAACGCACACCACGGCTCTTTCTGAGAAAAAGCAAGCACGGAGGACGAGAACTGCTTTTGCCCTGCGTAGCGTTCCGGGCAGCGTGTAGAACCAGGCAGAGAATTCCCGGCTAGCAGCTTCCCTGTGGCGGGGAAGTGCAAACGTACACGTTTTCGGCCGCAAACGCGTTTTCCGGCGAAAACGCACACCACGGCTCTTTCTGAGAAAAAGCAAGCACGGAGGACGAGAACCGCTTTTGCCCTGCGTAGCGTTCCGGGCAGCGGGTAGAACCAGGCAGAGAATTCCCGGCTAGCAGCTTCCCTGTGGCGGGGAAGTGCAAACGTACACGTTTTGGGCCGAAAACGCGTTTTCCGGCGAAATCGCACACCACGGCTCTTTCTGAGAAAAAGCAAGCACGAAGGACGAGAACCGCTTTTGCCCTGCGTAGCGTTCCGGGCAGCGGGTAGAACCAGGCAGAGAATTCCCGGCTAGCAGCTTCCCTGGGGCGGGGAAGTGCAAACGTACACGTTTTCGGCCGAAAACGCGTTTTCCGGCGAAAACGCACACCACGGCTCTTTCTGAGAAAAAGCAAGCACGGAGGACGAGAACCGCTTTTGCCCTGCGTAGCGTTCCGGGCAGCGGGTAGAACCAGGCAGAGAATTCCCGGCTAGCAGCTTCCCTGTGGCGGGGAAGTGCAAACGTACACGTTTTCGGCCGCAAACGCGTTTTCCGGCGAAATCGCACACCACGGCTCTTTCTGAGAAAAAGCAAGCACGGAGGACGAGAACCGCTTTTGCCCTGCGTAGCGTTCCGGGCAGCGGGTAGAACCAGGCAGAGAATTCCCGGCTAGCAGCTTCCCTGTGGCGGGGAAGTGCAAACGTACACGTTTTCGGCCGAAAACGCCTTTTCTGGCGAAAACGCACACCACGGCTCTGTCTGAGAAAAAGCAAGCACGGAGGACGAGAACCGCTTTTGCCCTGCGTAGCGTTCCGGGCAGCGGATAGAACCAGGCAGAGAATTCCCGGCTAGCAGCTTCCCTGTGGCGGGGAAGTGCAAACGTACACGTTTTCAGCCGAAAACGCGTTTTCCGGCGAAATCGCACACCACGGCTCTTTCTGAGATAAAGCAAGCACGGAGGACGAGAACCGCTTTTGCCCTGCGTAGCGTTCCGGGCAGCGGGTAGAACCAGGCAGAGAATTCCCGGCTAGCAGCTTCCCTGTGGCGGGGAAGTGCAAACGTACACGTTTTCGGCCGCAAACGCGTTTTCCGGCGAAAACGCACACCACGGCTCTTTCTGAGAAAAAGCAAGCACGGAGGACGAGAACCGCTTTTGCCCTGCGTAGCGTTCCGGGCAGCGGGTAGAACCAGGCAGAGAAATCCCGGCTAGCAGCTTCCCTGTGGCGGGGAAGTGCAAACGTACACGTTTTCGGCCGAAAACGCGTTTTCCGGCGAAAACGCACACCACGGCTCTTTCTGAGAAAAAGCAAGCACGGAGGACGAGAACTGCTTTTGCCCTGCGTAGCGTTCCGGGCAGCGTGTAGAACCAGGCAGAGAATTCCCGGCTAGCAGCTTCCCTGTGGCGGGGAAGTGCAAACGTACACGTTTTCACCGAAAACGCGTTTTCCGCCGAAAACGCACACCACGGCTCTTTCTGAGAAAAAGCAAGCACGGAGGACGAGAACCGCTTTTGCCCTGCGTTGCGTTCCGGGCAGCGGGTAGAACCAGGCAGAGAATTCCCGGCTAGCAGCTTCCCTGTGGCGGGGAAGTGCAAACGTACACGTTTTCGGCCGAAAACGCGTTTTCCGGCGAAAACGCACACCACGGCTCTTTCTGAGAAAAAGCAAGCACGGAGGACGAGAACCGCTTTTGCCCTGCGTAGCGTTCCGGGCAGCGGGTAGAACCAGGCAGAGAATTCCCGGCTAGCAGCTTCCCTGTGGCGGGGAAGTGCAAACGTACACGTTTTCGGCCGAAAACGCGTTTTCCGCCGAAAACGCACACCACGGCTCTTTCTGAGATAAAGCAAGCACGGAGGACGAGAACCGCTTTTGCCCTGCGTAGCGTTCCGGGCAGCGGGTAGAACCAGGCAGAGAATTCCCGGCTAGCAGCTTCCCTGTGGCGGGGAAGTGCAAACGTACACGTTTTCGGCCGAAAACGCGTTTTCCGGCGAAATCGCACACCACGGCTCTGTCTGAGAAAAAGCAAGCACGGAGGACAAGAACCGCTTTTGCCCTGCGTAGCGTTCCGGGCAGCGGGTAGAACCAGGCAGAGAATTCCCGGCTAGCAGCTTCCCTGTGGCGGGGAAGTGCAAACGTACACGTTTTCGGCCGAAAACGCGTTTTCCGGCGAAATCGCACACCACGGCTCTTTCTGAGATAAAGCAAGCACGGAGGACGAGAACCGCTTTTGCCCTGCGTAGCGTTCCGGGCAGCGGGTAGAACCAGGCAGAGAATTCCCGGCTAGCAGCTTCCCTGTGGCGGGGAAGTGCAAACGTACACGTTTTCGGCCGAAAACGCGTTTTCCGGCGAAAACGCACACCACGGCTCTTTCTGAGAAAAAGCAAGCACGGAGGACGAGAACCGCTTTTGCCCTGCGTAGCGTTCCGGGCAGCGGGTAGAACCAGGCAGAGAAATCCCGGCTAGCAGCTTCCCTGTGGCGGGGAAGTGCAAACGTACACGTTTTCGGCCGAAAACGCGTTTTCCGGCGAAAACGCACACCACGGCTCTTTCTGAGAAAAAGCAAGCACGGAGGACGAGAACTGCTTTTGCCCTGCGTAGCGTTCCGGGCAGCGTGTAGAACCAGGCAGAGAATTCCCGGCTAGCAGCTTCCCTGTGGCGGGGAAGTGCAAACGTACACGTTTTCGGCCGCAAACGCGTTTTCCGGCGAAAACGCACACCACGGCTCTTTCTGAGAAAAAGCAAGCACGGAGGACGAGAACCGCTTTTGCCCTGCGTAGCGTTCCGGGCAGCGGGTAGAACCAGGCAGAGAATTCCCGGCTAGCAGCTTCCCTGTGGCGGGGAAGTGCAAACGTACACGTTTTGGGCCGAAAACGCGTTTTCCGGCGAAATCGCACACCACGGCTCTTTCTGAGAAAAAGCAAGCACGAAGGACGAGAACCGCTTTTGCCCTGCGTAGCGTTCCGGGCAGCGGGTAGAACCAGGCAGAGAATTCCCGGCTAGCAGCTTCCCTGGGGCGGGGAAGTGCAAACGTACACGTTTTCGGCCGAAAACGCGTTTTCCGGCGAAAACGCACACCACGGCTCTTTCTGAGAAAAAGCAAGCACGGAGGACGAGAACCGCTTTTGCCCTGCGTAGCGTTCCGGGCAGCGGGTAGAACCAGGCAGAGAATTCCCGGCTAGCAGCTTCCCTGTGGCGGGGAAGTGCAAACGTACACGTTTTCGGCCGCAAACGCGTTTTCCGGCGAAATCGCACACCACGGCTCTGTCTGAGAAAAAGCAAGCACGGAGGACGAGAACCGCTTTTGCCCTGCGTAGCGTTCCGGGCAGCGGGTAGAACCAGGCAGAGAATTCCCGGCTAGCAGCTTCCCTGTGGCGGGGAAGTGCAAACGTACACGTTTTCGGCCGAAAACGCCTTTTCTGGCGAAAACGCACACCACGGCTCTGTCTGAGAAAAAGCAAGCACGGAGGACGAGAACCGCTTTTGCCCTGCGTAGCGTTCCGGGCAGCGGATAGAACCAGGCAGAGAATTCCCGGCTAGCAGCTTCCCTGTGGCGGGGAAGTGCAAACGTACACGTTTTCGGCCGAAAACGCGTTTTCCGGCGAAATCGCACACCACGGCTCTTTCTGAGATAAAGCAAGCACGGAGGACGAGAACCGCTTTTGCCCTGCGTAGCGTTCCGGGCAGCGGGTAGAACCAGGCAGAGAATTCCCGGCTAGCAGCTTCCCTGTGGCGGGGAAGTGCAAACGTACACGTTTTCGGCCGCAAACGCGTTTTCCGGCGAAAACGCACACCACGGCTCTTTCTGAGAAAAAGCAAGCACGGAGGACGAGAACCGCTTTTGCCCTGCGTAGCGTTCCGGGCAGCGGGTAGAACCAGGCAGAGAAATCCCGGCTAGCAGCTTCCCTGTGGCGGGGAAGTGCAAACGTACACGTTTTCGGCCGAAAACGCGTTTTCCGGCGAAAACGCACACCACGGCTCTTTCTGAGAAAAAGCAAGCACGGAGGACGAGAACTGCTTTTGCCCTGCGTAGCGTTCCGGGCAGCGTGTAGAACCAGGCAGAGAATTCCCGGCTAGCAGCTTCCCTGTGGCGGGGAAGTGCAAACGTACACGTTTTCACCGAAAACGCGTTTTCCGCCGAAAACGCACACCACGGCTCTTTCTGAGAAAAAGCAAGCACGGAGGACGAGAACCGCTTTTGCCCTGCGTAGCGTTCCGGGCAGCGGGTAGAACCAGGCAGAGAATTCCCGGCTAGCAGCTTCCCTGTGGCGGGGAAGTGCAAACGTACACGTTTTCGGCCGAAAACGCGTTTTCCGGCGAAATCGCACACCACGGCTCTGTCTGAGAAAAAGCAAGCACGGAGGACGAGAACCGCTTTTGCCCTGCGTAGCGTTCCGGGCAGCGGGTAGAACCAGGCAGAGAATTCCCGGCTAGCAGCTTCCCTGTGGCGGGGAAGTGCAAACGTACACGTTTTCGGCCGAAAACGCGTTTTCCGCCGAAAACGCACACCACGGCTCTTTCTGAGATAAAGCAAGCACGGAGGACGAGAACCGCTTTTGCCCTGCGTAGCGTTCCGGGCAGCGGGTAGAACCAGGCAGAGAATTCCCGGCTAGCAGCTTCCCTGTGGCGGGGAAGTGCAAACGTACACGTTTTCGGCCGAAAACGCGTTTTCCGGCGAAATCGCACACCACGGCTCTGTCTGAGAAAAAGCAAGCACGGAGGACAAGAACCGCTTTTGCCCTGCGTAGCGTTCCGGGCAGCGGGTAGAACCAGGCAGAGAATTCCCGGCTAGCAGCTTCCCTGTGGCGGGGAAGTGCAAACGTACACGTTTTCGGCCGAAAACGCGTTTTCCGGCGAAATCGCACACCACGGCTCTTTCTGAGATAAAGCAAGCACGGAGGACGAGAACCGCTTTTGCCCTGCGTAGCGTTCCGGGCAGCGGGTAGAACCAGGCAGAGAATTCCCGGCTAGCAGCTTCCCTGTGGCGGGGAAGTGCAAACGTACACGTTTTCGGCCGAAAACGCGTTTTCCGGCGAAAACGCACACCACGGCTCTTTCTGAGAAAAAGCAAGCACGGAGGACGAGAACCGCTTTTGCCCTGCGTAGCGTTCCGGGCAGCGGGTAGAACCAGGCAGAGAAATCCCGGCTAGCAGCTTCCCTGTGGCGAGGAAGTGCAAACGTACACGTTTTCGGCCGAAAACGCGTTTTCCGGCGAAAACGCACACCACGGCTCTTTCTGAGAAAAAGCAAGCACGGAGGACGAGAACTGCTTTTGCCCTGCGTAGCGTTCCGGGCAGCGTGTAGAACCAGGCAGAGAATTCCCGGCTAGCAGCTTCCCTGTGGCGGGGAAGTGCAAACGTACACGTTTTCGGCCGCAAACGCGTTTTCCGGCGAAAACGCACACCACGGCTCTTTCTGAGAAAAAGCAAGCACGGAGGACGAGAACCGCTTTTGCCCTGCGTAGCGTTCCGGGCAGCGGGTAGAACCAGGCAGAGAATTCCCGGCTAGCAGCTTCCCTGTGGCGGGGAAGTGCAAACGTACACGTTTTGGGCCGAAAACGCGTTTTCCGGCGAAATCGCACACCACGGCTCTTTCTGAGAAAAAGCAAGCACGAAGGACGAGAACCGCTTTTGCCCTGCGTAGCGTTCCGGGCAGCGGGTAGAACCAGGCAGAGAATTCCCGGCTAGCAGCTTCCCTGGGGCGGGGAAGTGCAAACGTACACGTTTTCGGCCGAAAACGCGTTTTCCGGCGAAGACGCACACCACGGCTCTTTCTGAGAAAAAGCAAGCACGGAGGACGAGAACCGCTTTTGCCCTGCGTAGCGTTCCGGGCAGCGGGTAGAACCAGGCACAGAATTCCCGGCTAGCAGCTTCCCTGTGGCGGGGAAGTGCAAACGTACACGTTTTCGGCCGCAAACGCGTTTTCCGGCGAAATCGCACACCACGGCTCTGTCTGAGAAAAAGCAAGCACGGAGGACGAGAACCGCTTTTGCCCTGCGTAGCGTTCCGGGCAGCGGGTAGAACCAGGCAGAGAATTCCCGGCTAGCAGCTTCCCTGTGGCGGGGAAGTGCAAACGTACACGTTTTCGGCCGAAAACGCCTTTTCTGGCGAAAACGCACACCACGGCTCTGTCTGAGAAAAAGCAAGCACGGAGGACGAGAACCGCTTTTGCCCTGCGTAGCGTTCCGGGCAGCGGATAGAACCAGGCAGAGAATTCCCGGCTAGCAGCTTCCCTGTGGCGGGGAAGTGCAAACGTACACGTTTTCGGCCGAAAACGCGTTTTCCGGCGAAATCGCACACCACGGCTCTTTCTGAGATAAAGCAAGCACGGAGGACGAGAACCGCTTTTGCCCTGCGTAGCGTTCCGGGCAGCGGGTAGAACCAGGCAGAGAATTCCCGGCTAGCAGCTTCCCTGTGGCGGGGAAGTGCAAACGTACACGTTTTCGGCCGCAAACGCGTTTTCCGGCGAAAACGCACACCACGGCTCTTTCTGAGAAAAAGCAAGCACGGAGGACGAGAACCGCTTTTGCCCTGCGTAGCGTTCCGGGCAGCGGGTAGAACCAGGCAGAGAAATCCCGGCTAGCAGCTTCCCTGTGGCGGGGAAGTGCAAACGTACACGTTTTCGGCCGAAAACGCGTTTTCCGGCGAAAACGCACACCACGGCTCTTTCTGAGAAAAAGCAAGCACGGAGGACGAGAACTGCTTTTGCCCTGCGTAGCGTTCCGGGCAGCGTGTAGAACCAGGCAGAGAATTCCCGGCTAGCAGCTTCCCTGTGGCGGGGAAGTGCAAACGTACACGTTTTCACCGAAAACGCGTTTTCCGCCGAAAACGCACACCACGGCTCTTTCTGAGAAAAAGCAAGCACGGAGGACGAGAACCGCTTTTGCCCTGCGTAGCGTTCCGGGCAGCGGGTAGAACCAGGCAGAGAATTCCCGGCTAGCAGCTTCCCTGTGGCGGGGAAGTGCAAACGTACACGTTTTCGGCCGAAAACGCGTTTTCCGGCGAAATCGCACACCACGGCTCTGTCTGAGAAAAAGCAAGCACGGAGGACGAGAACCGCTTTTGCCCTGCGTAGCGTTCCGGGCAGCGGGTAGAACCAGGCAGAGAATTCCCGGCTAGCAGCTTCCCTGTGGCGGGGAAGTGCAAACGTACACGTTTTCGGCCGAAAACGCCTTTTCTGGCGAAAACGCACACCACGGCTCTGTCTGAGAAAAAGCAAGCACGGAGGACGAGAACCGCTTTTGCCCTGCGTAGCGTTCCGGGCAGCGGATAGAACCAGGCAGAGAATTCCCGGCTAGCAGCTTCCCTGTGGCGGGGAAGTGCAAACGTACACGTTTTCGCCCGAAAACGCGTTTTCCGGCGAAATCGCACACCACGGCTCTTTCTGAGATAAAGCAAGCACGGAGGACGAGAACCGCTTTTGCCCTGCGTAGCGTTCCGGGCAGCGGGTAGAACCAGGCAGAGAATTCCCGGCTAGCAGCTTCCCTGTGGCGGGGAAGTGCAAACGTACACGTTTTCGGCCGCAAACGCGTTTTCCGGCGAAAACGCACACCACGGCTCTTTCTGAGAAAAAGCAAGCACGGAGGACGAGAACCGCTTTTGCCCTGCGTAGCGTTCCGGGCAGCGGGTAGAACCAGGCAGAGAATTCCCGGCTAGCAGCTTCCCTGTGGCGGGGAAGTGCAAACGTACACGTTTTCGGCCGAAAACGCGTTTTCCGGCGAAAACGCACACCACGGCTCTTTCTGAGAAAAAGCAAGCACGGAGGACGAGAACTGCTTTTGCCCTGCGTAGCGTTCCGGGCAGCGTGTAGAACCAGGCAGAGAATTCCCGGCTAGCAGCTTCCCTGTGGCGGGGAAGTGCAAACGTACACGTTTTCACCGAAAACGCGTTTTCCGGCGAAAACGCACACCACGGCTCTTTCTGAGAAAAAGCAAGCACGGAGGACGAGAACCGCTTTTGCCCTGCGTAGCGTTCCGGGCAGCGGGTAGAACCAGGCAGAGAATTCCCGGCTAGCAGCTTCCCTGTGGCGGGGAAGTGCAAACGTACACGTTTTCGGC
Source organism: Athene noctua (assembly GCF_965140245.1). Taxonomy (NCBI): domain Eukaryota; kingdom Metazoa; phylum Chordata; class Aves; order Strigiformes; family Strigidae; genus Athene; species Athene noctua. The sequence goes on from NW_027437745.1 coordinate 81,289, forward strand.
CGAAAACGCGTTTTCCGGCGAAATCGCACACCACGGCTCTGTCTGAGAAAAAGCAAGCACGGAGGACGAGAACCGCTTTTGCCCTGCGTAGCGTTCCGGGCAGCGGGTAGAACCAGGCAGAGAATTCCCGGCTAGCAGCTTCCCTGTGGCGGGGAAGTGCAAACGTACACGTTTTCGGCCGAAAACGCGTTTTCCGCCGAAAACGCACACCACGGCTCTTTCTGAGAAAAAGCAAGCACGGAGGACGAGAACCGCTTTTGCCCTGCGTAGCGTTCCGGGCAGCGGGTAGAACCAGGCAGAGAATTCCCGGCTAGCAGCTTCCCTGGGGCGGGGAAGTGCAAACGTACACGTTTTCGGCCGAAAACGCGTTTTCCGGCGAAAACGCACACCACGGCTCTTTCTGAGAAAAAGCAAGCACGGAGGACGAGAACCGCTTTTGCCCTGCGTAGCGTTCCGGGCAGCGGGTAGAACCAGGCAGAGAATTCCCGGCTAGCAGCTTCCCTGTGGCGGGGAAGTGCAAACGTACACGATTTCGGCCGAAAACGCGTGTTCCGGCGAAAACGCACACCACGGCTCTTTCTGAGAAAAAGCAAGCACGGAGGACGAGAACCGCTTTTGCCCTGCGTAGCGTTCCGGGCAGCGGGTAGAACCAGGCAGAGAATTCCCGGCTAGCAGCTTCCCTGTGGCGGGGAAGTGCAAACGTACACGTTTTCGGCCGAAAACGCGTTTTCCGCCGAAAACGCACACCACGGCTCTTTCTGAGAAAAAGCAAGCACGGAGGACGAGAACCGCTTTTGCCCTGCGTAGCGTTCCGGGCAGCGGGTAGAACCAGGCAGAGAATTCCCGGCTAGCAGCTTCCTTGTGGCGGGGAAGTGCAAACGTACACGTTTTCGGCCGAAAACGCGTTTTCCGGCGAAAACGCACACCACGGCTCTTTCTGAGAAAAAGCAAGCACGGAGGACGAGAACCGCTTTTGCCCTGCGTAGCGTTCCGGGCAGCGGGTAGAACCAGGCAGAGAATTCCCGGCTAGCAGCTTCCCTGTGGCTGGGAAGTGCAAACGTACACGTTTTCGGCCGAAAACGCGTTTTCCGGCGAAAACGCACACCACGGCTCTTTCTGAGAAAAAGCAAGCACGGAGGACGAGAACCGCTTTTGCCCTGCGTAGCGTTCCGGGCAGCGGGTAGAACCAGGCAGAGAATTCCCGGCTAGCAGCTTCCCTGTGGCGGGGAAGTGCAAACGTACACGTTTTCGGCCGAAAACGCGTTTTCCGGCGAAAACGCACACCACGGCTCTGTCTGAGAAAAAGCAAGCACGGAGGACGAGAACCGCTTTTGCCCTGCGTAGCGTTCCGGGCAGCGGGTAGAACCAGGCAGAGAATTCCCGGCTAGCAGCTTCCCTGTGGCGGGGAAGTGCAAACGTACACGTTTTCGGCCGAAAACGCGTTTTCCGGCGAAAACGCACACCACGGCTCTGTCTGAGAAAAAGCAAGCACGGAGGACGAGAACCGCTTTTGCCCTGCGTAGCGTTCCGGGCAGCGGGTAGAACCAGGCAGAGAATTCCCGGCTAGCAGCTTCCCTGTGGCGGGGAAGTGCAAACGTACACGTTTTCGGCCGAAAACGCGTTTTCCGGCGAAAACGCACACCACGGCTCTTTCTGAGAAAAAGCAAGCACGGAGGACGAGAACCGCTTTTGCCCTGCGTAGCGTTCCGGGCAGCGGGTAGAACCAGGCAGAGAATTCCCGGCTAGCAGCTTCCCTGTGGCGGGGAAGTGCAAACGTACACGTTTTCGGCCGAAAACGCGTTTTCCGGCGAAAACGCACACCACGGCTCTTTCTGAGAAAAAGCAAGCACGGAGGACGAGAACCGCTTTTGCCCTGCGTAGCGTTCCGGGCAGCGGGTAGAACCAGGCAGAGAATTCCCGGCTAGCAGCTTCCCTGTGGCGGGGAAGTGCAAACGTACACGTTTTCGGCCGAAAACGCGTTTTCCGGCGAAAACGCACACCACGGCTCTGTCTGAGAAAAAGCAAGCACGGGTACGAGAACCGCTTTTGCCCTGCGTAGCGTTCCGGGCAGCGGGTAGAACCAGGCAGAGAATTCCCGGCTAGCAGCTTCCCTGTGGCGGGGAAGTGCAAACGTACACGATTTCGGCCGAAAAGGCGTTTTCCGGCGAAAACGCACACCACGGCTCTTTCTGAGAAAAAGCAAGCACGGAGGACGAGAACCGCTTTTGCCCTGCGTAGCGTTCCGGGCAGCGGGTAGAACCAGGCAGAGAATTCCCGGCTAGCAGCTTCCCTGTGGCGGGGAAGTGCAAACGTACACGTTTTCGGCCGAAAACGCGTTTTCCGGCGAAAACGCACACCACGGCTCTTTCTGAGAAAAAGCAAGCACGGAGGACGAGAACCGCTTTTGCCCTGCGTAGCGTTCCGGGCAGCGGGTAGAACCAGGCAGAGAATTCCCGGCTAGCAGCTTCCCTGTGGCGGGGAAGTGCAAACGTACACGTTTTCGGCCGAAAACGCGTTTTCCGGCGAAAACGCACACCACGGCTCTTTCTGAGAAAAAGCAAGCACGGAGGACGAGAACCGCTTTTGCCCTGCGTAGCGTTCCGGGCAGCGGGTAGAACCAGGCAGAGAATTCCCGGCTAGCAGCTTCCCTGTGGCGGGGAAGTGCAAACGTACACGTTTTCGGTCGAAAACGCGTTTTCCGGCGAAATCGCACACCACGGCTCTGTCTGAGAAAAAGCAAGCACGGAGGACGAGAACCGCTTTTGCCCTGCGTAGCGTTCCGGGCAGCGGGTAGAACCAGGCAGAGAATTCCCGGCTAGCAGCTTCCCTGTGGCGGGGAAGTGCAAACGTACACGTTTTCGGCCGAAAACGCGTTTTCCGGCGAAAACGCACACCACGGCTCTTTCTGAGAAAAAGCAAGCACGGAGGACGAGAACCGCTTTTGCCCTGCGTAGCGTTCCGGGCAGCGGGTAGAACCAGGCAGAGAATTCCCGGCTAGCAGCTTCCCTGTGGCGGGGAAGTGCAAACGTACACGTTTTCGGCCGAAAACGCGTTTTCCGGCGAAAACGCACAACACGGCTCTTTCTGAGAAAAAGCAAGCACGGAGGACGAGAACCGCTTTTGTCCTGCGTAGCGTTCCGGGCAGCGGGTAGAACCAGGCAGAGAATTCCCGGCTAGCAGCTTCCCTGGGGCGGGGAAGTGCAAACGTACACGTTTTCGGCCGAAAACGCGTTTTCCGGCGAAAACGCACACCACGGCTCTTTCTGAGAAAAAGCAAGCACGGAGGACGAGAACCGCTTTTGCCCTGCGTAGCGTTCCGGGCAGCGGGTAGAACCAGGCAGAGAATTCCCGGCTAGCAGCTTCCCTGTGGCGGGGAAGTGCAAACGTACACGATTTCGGCCGAAAACGCGTGTTCCGGCGAAAACGCACACCACGGCTCTTTCTGAGAAAAAGCAAGCACGGAGGACGAGAACCGCTTTTGCCCTGCGTAGCGTTACGGGCAGCGGGTAGAACCAGGCAGAGAATTCCCGGCTAGCAGCTTCCCTGTGGCGGGGAAGTGCAAACGTACACGTTTTCGGCCGAAAACGCGTTTTCCGCCGAAAACGCACACCACGGCTCTTTCTGAGAAAAAGCAAGCACGGAGGACGAGAACCGCTTTTGCCCTGCGTAGCGTTCCGGGCAGCGGGTAGAACCAGGCAGAGAATTCCCGGCTAGCAGCTTCCTTGTGGCGGGGAAGTGCAAACGTACACGTTTTCGGCCGAAAACGCGTTTTCCGGCGAAAACGCACACCACGGCTCTTTCTGAGAAAAAGCAAGCACGGAGGACGAGAACCGCTTTTGCCCTGCGTAGCGTTCCGGGCAGCGGGTAGAACCAGGCAGAGAATTCCCGGCTAGCAGCTTCCCTGTGGCTGGGAAGTGCAAACGTACACGTTTTCGGCCGAAAACGCGTTTTCCGGCGAAAACGCACACCACGGCTCTTTCTGAGAAAAAGCAAGCACGGAGGACGAGAACCGCTTTTGCCCTGCGTAGCGTTCCGGGCAGCGGGTAGAACCAGGCAGAGAATTCCCGGCTAGCAGCTTCCCTGTGGCGGGGAAGTGCAAACGTACACGTTTTCGGCCGAAAACGCGTTTTCCGGCGAAAACGCACACCACGGCTCTGTCTGAGAAAAAGCAAGCACGGAGGACGAGAACCGCTTTTGCCCTGCGTAGCGTTCCGGGCAGCGGGTAGAACCAGGCAGAGAATTCCCGGCTAGCAGCTTCCCTGTGGCGGGGAAGTGCAAACGTACACGTTTTCGGCCGAAAACGCGTTTTCCGGCGAAAACGCACACCACGGCTCTGTCTGAGAAAAAGCAAGCACGGAGGACGAGAACCGCTTTTGCCCTGCGTAGCGTTCCGGGCAGCGGGTAGAACCAGGCAGAGAATTCCCGGCTAGCAGCTTCCCTGTGGCGGGGAAGTGCAAACGTACACGTTTTCGGCCGAAAACGCGTTTTCCGGCGAAAACGCACACCACGGCTCTTTCTGAGAAAAAGCAAGCACGGAGGACGAGAACCGCTTTTGCCCTGCGTAGCGTTCCGGGCAGCGGGTAGAACCAGGCAGAGAATTCCCGGCTAGCTGCTTCCCTGTGGCGGGGAAGTGCAAACGTACACGTTTTCGGCCGAAAACGCGTTTTCCGGCGAAAACGCACACCACGGCTCTTTCTGAGAAAAAGCAAGCACGGAGGACGAGAACCGCTTTTGCCCTGCGTAGCGTTCCGGGCAGCGGGTAGAACCAGGCAGAGAATTCCCGGCTAGCAGCTTCCCTGTGGCGGGGAAGTGCAAACGTACACGTTTTCGGCCGAAAACGCGTTTTCCGGCGAAAACGCACACCACGGCTCTGTCTGAGAAAAAGCAAGCACGGGTACGAGAACCGCTTTTGCCCTGCGTAGCGTTCCGGGCAGCGGGTAGAACCAGGCAGAGAATTCCCGGCTAGCAGCTTCCCTGTGGCGGGGAAGTGCAAACGTACACGATTTCGGCCGAAAAGGCGTTTTCCGGCGAAAACGCACACCACGGCTCTTTCTGAGAAAAAGCAAGCACGGAGGACGAGAACCGCTTTTGCCCTGCGTAGCGTTCCGGGCAGCGGGTAGAACCAGGCAGAGAATTCCCGGCTAGCAGCTTCCCTGTGGCGGGGAAGTGCAAACGTACACGTTTTCGGCCGAAAACGCGTTTTCCGGCGAAAACGCACACCACGGCTCTTTCTGAGAAAAAGCAAGCACGGAGGACGAGAACCGCTTTTGCCCTGCGTAGCGTTCCGGGCAGCGGGTAGAACCAGGCAGAGAATTCCCGGCTAGCAGCTTCCCTGTGGCGGGGAAGTGCAAACGTACACGTTTTCGGCCGAAAACGCGTTTTCCGGCGAAAACGCACACCACGGCTCTTTCTGAGAAAAAGCAAGCACGGAGGACGAGAACCGCTTTTGCCCTGCGTAGCGTTCCGGGCAGCGGGTAGAACCAGGCAGAGAATTCCCGGCTAGCAGCTTCCCTGTGGCGGGGAAGTGCAAACGTACACGTTTTCGGTCGAAAACGCGTTTTCCGGCGAAATCGCACACCACGGCTCTGTCTGAGAAAAAGCAAGCACGGAGGACGAGAACCGCTTTTGCCCTGCGTAGCGTTCCGGGCAGCGGGTAGAACCAGGCAGAGAATTCCCGGCTAGCAGCTTCCCTGTGGCGGGGAAGTGCAAACGTACACGTTTTCGGCCGAAAACGCGTTTTCCGGCGAAAACGCACACCACGGCTCTTTCTGAGAAAAAGCAAGCACGGAGGACGAGAACCGCTTTTGCCCTGCGTAGCGTTCCGGGCAGCGGGTAGAACCAGGCAGAGAATTCCCGGCTAGCAGCTTCCCTGTGGCGGGGAAGTGCAAACGTACACGTTTTCGGCCGAAAACGCGTTTTCCGGCGAAAACGCACAACACGGCTCTTTCTGAGAAAAAGCAAGCACGGAGGACGAGAACCGCTTTTGTCCTGCGTAGCGTTCCGGGCAGCGGGTAGAACCAGGCAGAGAATTCCCGGCTAGCAGCTTCCCTGTGGCGGGGAAGTGCAAACGTACACGTTTTCGGCCGAAAACGCGTTTTCCGGCGAAATCGCACACCACGGCTCTGTCTGAGAAAAAGCAAGCACGGAGGACGAGAACCGCTTTTGCCCTGCGTAGCGTTCCGGGCAGCGGGTAGAACCAGGCAGAGAATTCCCGGCTAGCAGCTTCCCTGTGGCGGGGAAGTGCAAACGTACACGTTTTCGGCCGAAAACGCGTTTTCCGGCGAAAACGCACACCACGGCTCTGTCTGAGAAAAAGCAAGCACGGAGGACGAGAACCGCTTTTGCCCTGCGTAGCGTTCCGGGCAGCGGGTAGAACCAGGCAGAGAATTCCCGGCTAGCAGCTTCCCTGTGGCGGGGAAGTGCAAACGTACACGTTTTCGGCCGAAAACGCGTTTTCCGGCGAAAACGCACACCACGGCTCTGTCTGAGAAAAAGCAAGCACGGAGGACGAGAACCGCTTTTGCCCTGCGTAGCGTTCCGGGCAGCGGGTAGAACCAGGCAGAGAATTCCCGGCTAGCAGCTTCCCTGTGGCGGGGAAGTGCAAACGTACACGTTTTCGGCCGAAAACGCGTTTTCCGGCGAAAACGCACACCACGGCTCTGTCTGAGAAAAAGCAAGCACGGAGGACGAGAACCGCTTTTGCCCTGCGTAGCGTTCCGGGCAGCGGGTAGAACCAGGCAGAGAATTCCCGGCTAGCAGCTTCCCTGTGGCGGGGAAGTGCAAACGTACACGTTTTCGGCCGAAAACGCGTTTTCCGGCGAAAACGCACACCACGGCTCTTTCTGAGAAAAAGCAAGCACGGAGGACGAGAACCGCTTTTGCCCTGCGTAGCGTTCCGGGCAGCGGGTAGAACCAGGCAGAGAATTCCCGGCTAGCAGCTTCCCTGTGGCGGGGAAGTGCAAACGTACACGTTTTCGGCCGAAAACGCGTTTTCCGGCGAAATCGCACACCACGGCTCTTTCTGAGAAAAAGCAAGCACGGAGGACGAGAACCGCTTTTGCCCTGCGTAGCGTTCCGGGCAGCGGGTAGATCCAGGCAGAGAATTCCCGGCTAGCAGCTTCCCTGTGGCGGGGAAGTGCAAACGTACACGTTTTCGGCCGAAAACGCGTTTTCCGGCGAAAACGCACACCACGGCTCTTTCTGAGAAAAAGCAAGCACGGAGGACGAGAACCGCTTTTGCCCTGCGTAGCGTTCCGGGCAGCGGGTAGAACCAGGCAGAGAATTCCCGGCTAGCAGCTTCCCTGTGGCGGGGAAGTGCAAACGTACACGTTTTCGGCCGAAAACGCGTTTTCCGGCGAAAACGCACACCACGGCTCTTTCTGAGAAAAAGCAAGCACGGAGGACGAGAACCGCTTTTGCCCTGCGTAGCGTTCCGGGCAGCGGGTAGAACCAGGCAGAGAATTCCCGGCTAGCAGCTTCCCTGTGGCGGGGAAGTGCAAACGTACACGTTTTCGGCCGAAAACGCGTTTTCCGGCGAAAACGCACACCACGGCTCTTTCTGAGAAAAAGCAAGCACGGAGGACGAGAACCGCTTTTGCCCTGCGTAGCGTTCCGGGCAGCGGGTAGACCCAGGCAGAGAATTCCCGGCTAGCAGCTTCCCTGTGGCGGGGAAGTGCAAACGTACACGTTTTCGGCCGAAAACGCGTTTTCCGGCGAAAACGCACACCACGGCTCTTTCTGAGAAAAAGCAAGCACGGAGGACGAGAACCGCTTTTGCCCTGCGTAGCGTTCCGGGCAGCGGGTAGAACCAGGCAGAGAATTCCCGGCTAGCAGCTTCCCTGTGGCGGGGAAGTGCAAACGTACACGTTTTCGGCCGAAAACGCGTTTTCCGGCGAAAACGCACACGACGGCTCTTTCTGAGAAAAAGCAAGCACGGAGGACGAGAACCGCTTTTGCCCTGCGTAGCGTTCCGGGCAGCGGGTAGAACCAGGCAGAGAATTCCCGGCTAGCAGCTTCCCTGTGGCGGGGAAGTGCAAACGTACACGTTTTCGGCCGAAAACGCGTTTTCCGGCGAAAACGCACACCACGGCTCTTTCTGAGAAAAAGCAAGCACGGAGGACGAGAACCGCTTTTGCCCTGCGTAGCGTTCCGGGCAGCGGGTAGAACCAGGCAGAGAATTCCCGGCTAGCAGCTTCCCTGTGGCGGGGAAGTGCAAACGTACACGTTTTCGGCCGAAAACGCGTTTTCCGGCGAAAACGCACACCACGGCTCTTTCTGAGAAAAAGCAAGCACGGAGGACGAGAACCGCTTTTGCCCTGCGTAGCGTTCCGGGCAGCGGGTAGAACCAGGCAGAGAATTCCCGGCTAGCAGCTTCCCTGTGGCGGGGAAGTGCAAACGTACACGTTTTCGGCCGAAAACGCGTTTTCCGGCGAAAACGCACACCACGGCTCTTTCTGAGAAAAAGCAAGCACGGAGGACGAGAACCGCTTTTGCCCTGCGTAGCGTTCCGGGCAGCGGGTAGAACCAGGCAGAGAATTCCCGGCTAGCAGCTTCCCTGTGGCGGGGAAGTGCAAACGTACACGTTTTCGGCCGAAAACGCGTTTTCCGGCGAAAACGCACACCACGGCTCTTTCTGAGAAAAAGCAAGCACGGAGGACGAGAACCGCTTTTGCCCTGCGTAGCGTTCCGGGCAGCGGGTAGAACCAGGCAGAGAATTCCCGGCTAGCAGCTTCCCTGTGGCGGGGAAGTGCAAACGTACACGTTTTCGGCCGAAAACGCGTTTTCCGGCGAAAACGCACACCACGGCTCTTTCTGAGAAAAAGCAAGCACGGAGGACGAGAACCGCTTTTGCCCTGCGTAGCGTTCCGGGCAGCGGGTAGAACCAGGCAGAGAATTCCCGGCTAGCAGCTTCCCTGTGGCGGGGAAGTGCAAACGTACACGTTTTCGGCCGAAAACGCGTTTTCCGGCGAAAACGCACACCACGGCTCTTTCTGAGAAAAAGCAAGCACGGAGGACGAGAACCGCTTTTGCCCTGCGTAGCGTTCCGGGCAGCGGGTAGAACCAGGCAGAGAATTCCCGGCTAGCAGCTTCCCTGTGGCGGGGAAGTGCAAACGTACACGTTTTCGGCCGAAAACGCGTTTTCCGGCGAAAACGCACACCACGGCTCTTTCTGAGAAAAAGCAAGCACGGAGGACGAGAACCGCTTTTGCCCTGCGTAGCGTTCCGGGCAGCGGGTAGAACCAGGCAGAGAATTCCCGGCTAGCAGCTTCCCTGTGGCGGGGAAGTGCAAACGTACACGTTTTCGGCCGAAAACGCGTTTTCCGGCGAAAACGCACACCACGGCTCTTTCTGAGAAAAAGCAAGCACGGAGGACGAGAACCGCTTTTGCCCTGCGTAGCGTTCCGGGCAGCGGGTAGAACCAGGCAGAGAATTCCCGGCTAGCAGCTTCCCTGTGGCGGGGAAGTGCAAACGTACACGTTTTCGGCCGAAAACGCGTTTTCCGGCGAAAACGCACACCACGGCTCTTTCTGAGAAAAAGCAAGCACGGAGGACGAGAACCGCTTTTGCCCTGCGTAGCGTTCCGGGCAGCGGGTAGAACCAGGCAGAGAATTCCCGGCTAGCAGCTTCCCTGTGGCGGGGAAGTGCAAACGTACACGTTTTCGGCCGAAAACGCGTTTTCCGGCGAAAACGCACACCACGGCTCTTTCTGAGAAAAAGCAAGCACGGAGGACGAGAACCGCTTTTGCCCTGCGTAGCGTTCCGGGCAGCGGGTAGAACCAGGCAGAGAATTCCCGGCTAGCAGCTTCCCTGTGGCGGGGAAGTGCAAACGTACACGTTTTCGGCCGAAAACGCGTTTTCCGGCGAAAACGCACACCACGGCTCTTTCTGAGAAAAAGCAAGCACGGAGGACGAGAACCGCTTTTGCCCTGCGTAGCGTTCCGGGCAGCGGGTAGAACCAGGCAGAGAATTCCCGGCTAGCAGCTTCCCTGTGGCGGGGAAGTGCAAACGTACACGTTTTCGGCCGAAAACGCGTTTTCCGGCGAAAACGCACACCACGGCTCTTTCTGAGAAAAAGCAAGCACGGAGGACGAGAACCGCTTTTGCCCTGCGTAGCGTTCCGGGCAGCGGGTAGAACCAGGCAGAGAATTCCCGGCTAGCAGCTTCCCTGTGGCGGGGAAGTGCAAACGTACACGTTTTCGGCCGAAAACGCGTTTTCCGGCGAAAACGCACACCACGGCTCTTTCTGAGAAAAAGCAAGCACGGAGGACGAGAACCGCTTTTGCCCTGCGTAGCGTTCCGGGCAGCGGGTAGAACCAGGCAGAGAATTCCCGGCTAGCAGCTTCCCTGTGGCGGGGAAGTGCAAACGTACACGTTTTCGGCCGAAAACGCGTTTTCCGGCGAAAACGCACACCACGGCTCTTTCTGAGAAAAAGCAAGCACGGAGGACGAGAACCGCTTTTGCCCTGCGTAGCGTTCCGGGCAGCGGGTAGAACCAGGCAGAGAATTCCCGGCTAGCAGCTTCCCTGTGGCGGGGAAGTGCAAACGTACACGTTTTCGGCCGAAAACGCGTTTTCCGGCGAAAACGCACACCACGGCTCTTTCTGAGAAAAAGCAAGCACGGAGGACGAGAACCGCTTTTGCCCTGCGTAGCGTTCCGGGCAGCGGGTAGAACCAGGCAGAGAATTCCCGGCTAGCAGCTTCCCTGTGGCGGGGAAGTGCAAACGTACACGTTTTCGGCCGAAAACGCGTTTTCCGGCGAAAACGCACACCACGGCTCTTTCTGAGAAAAAGCAAGCACGGAGGACGAGAACCGCTTTTGCCCTGCGTAGCGTTCCGGGCAGCGGGTAGAACCAGGCAGAGAATTCCCGGCTAGCAGCTTCCCTGTGGCGGGGAAGTGCAAACGTACACGTTTTCGGCCGAAAACGCGTTTTCCGGCGAAAACGCACACCACGGCTCTTTCTGAGAAAAAGCAAGCACGGAGGACGAGAACCGCTTTTGCCCTGCGTAGCGTTCCGGGCAGCGGGTAGAACCAGGCAGAGAATTCCCGGCTAGCAGCTTCCCTGTGGCGGGGAAGTGCAAACGTACACGTTTTCGGCCGAAAACGCGTTTTCCGGCGAAAACGCACACCACGGCTCTTTCTGAGAAAAAGCAAGCACGGAGGACGAGAACCGCTTTTGCCCTGCGTAGCGTTCCGGGCAGCGGGTAGAACCAGGCAGAGAATTCCCGGCTAGCAGCTTCCCTGTGGCGGGGAAGTGCAAACGTACACGTTTTCGGCCGAAAACGCGTTTTCCGGCGAAAACGCACACCACGGCTCTTTCTGAGAAAAAGCAAGCACGGAGGACGAGAACCGCTTTTGCCCTGCGTAGCGTTCCGGGCAGCGGGTAGAACCAGGCAGAGAATTCCCGGCTAGCAGCTTCCCTGTGGCGGGGAAGTGCAAACGTACACGTTTTCGGCCGAAAACGCGTTTTCCGGCGAAAACGCACACCACGGCTCTTTCTGAGAAAAAGCAAGCACGGAGGACGAGAACCGCTTTTGCCCTGCGTAGCGTTCCGGGCAGCGGGTAGAACCAGGCAGAGAATTCCCGGCTAGCAGCTTCCCTGTGGCGGGGAAGTGCAAACGTACACGTTTTCGGCCGAAAACGCGTTTTCCGGCGAAAACGCACACCACGGCTCTTTCTGAGAAAAAGCAAGCACGGAGGACGAGAACCGCTTTTGCCCTGCGTAGCGTTCCGGGCAGCGGGTAGAACCAGGCAGAGAATTCCCGGCTAGCAGCTTCCCTGTGGCGGGGAAGTGCAAACGTACACGTTTTCGGCCGAAAACGCGTTTTCCGGCGAAAACGCACACCACGGCTCTTTCTGAGAAAAAGCAAGCACGGAGGACGAGAACCGCTTTTGCCCTGCGTAGCGTTCCGGGCAGCGGGTAGAACCAGGCAGAGAATTCCCGGCTAGCAGCTTCCCTGTGGCGGGGAAGTGCAAACGTACACGTTTTCGGCCGAAAACGCGTTTTCCGGCGAAAACGCACACCACGGCTCTTTCTGAGAAAAAGCAAGCACGGAGGACGAGAACCGCTTTTGCCCTGCGTAGCGTTCCGGGCAGCGGGTAGAACCAGGCAGAGAATTCCCGGCTAGCAGCTTCCCTGTGGCGGGGAAGTGCAAACGTACACGTTTTCGGCCGAAAACGCGTTTTCCGGCGAAAACGCACACCACGGCTCTTTCTGAGAAAAAGCAAGCACGGAGGACGAGAACCGCTTTTGCCCTGCGTAGCGTTCCGGGCAGCGGGTAGAACCAGGCAGAGAATTCCCGGCTAGCAGCTTCCCTGTGGCGGGGAAGTGCAAACGTACACGTTTTCGGCCGAAAACGCGTTTTCCGGCGAAAACGCACACCACGGCTCTTTCTGAGAAAAAGCAAGCACGGAGGACGAGAACCGCTTTTGCCCTGCGTAGCGTTCCGGGCAGCGGGTAGAACCAGGCAGAGAATTCCCGGCTAGCAGCTTCCCTGTGGCGGGGAAGTGCAAACGTACACGTTTTCGGCCGAAAACGCGTTTTCCGGCGAAAACGCACACCACGGCTCTTTCTGAGAAAAAGCAAGCACGGAGGACGAGAACCGCTTTTGCCCTGCGTAGCGTTCCGGGCAGCGGGTAGAACCAGGCAGAGAATTCCCGGCTAGCAGCTTCCCTGTGGCGGGGAAGTGCAAACGTACACGTTTTCGGCCGAAAACGCGTTTTCCGGCGAAAACGCACACCACGGCTCTTTCTGAGAAAAAGCAAGCACGGAGGACGAGAACCGCTTTTGCCCTGCGTAGCGTTCCGGGCAGCGGGTAGAACCAGGCAGAGAATTCCCGGCTAGCAGCTTCCCTGTGGCGGGGAAGTGCAAACGTACACGTTTTCGGCCGAAAACGCGTTTTCCGGCGAAAACGCACACCACGGCTCTTTCTGAGAAAAAGCAAGCACGGAGGACGAGAACCGCTTTTGCCCTGCGTAGCGTTCCGGGCAGCGGGTAGAACCAGGCAGAGAATTCCCGGCTAGCAGCTTCCCTGTGGCGGGGAAGTGCAAACGTACACGTTTTCGGCCGAAAACGCGTTTTCCGGCGAAAACGCACACCACGGCTCTTTCTGAGAAAAAGCAAGCACGGAGGACGAGAACCGCTTTTGCCCTGCGTAGCGTTCCGGGCAGCGGGTAGAACCAGGCAGAGAATTCCCGGCTAGCAGCTTCCCTGTGGCGGGGAAGTGCAAACGTACACGTTTTCGGCCGAAAACGCGTTTTCCGGCGAAAACGCACACCACGGCTCTTTCTGAGAAAAAGCAAGCACGGAGGACGAGAACCGCTTTTGCCCTGCGTAGCGTTCCGGGCAGCGGGTAGAACCAGGCAGAGAATTCCCGGCTAGCAGCTTCCCTGTGGCGGGGAAGTGCAAACGTACACGTTTTCGGCCGAAAACGCGTTTTCCGGCGAAAACGCACACCACGGCTCTTTCTGAGAAAAAGCAAGCACGGAGGACGAGAACCGCTTTTGCCCTGCGTAGCGTTCCGGGCAGCGGGTAGAACCAGGCAGAGAATTCCCGGCTAGCAGCTTCCCTGTGGCGGGGAAGTGCAAACGTACACGTTTTCGGCCGAAAACGCGTTTTCCGGCGAAAACGCACACCACGGCTCTTTCTGAGAAAAAGCAAGCACGGAGGACGAGAACCGCTTTTGCCCTGCGTAGCGTTCCGGGCAGCGGGTAGAACCAGGCAGAGAATTCCCGGCTAGCAGCTTCCCTGTGGCGGGGAAGTGCAAACGTACACGTTTTCGGCCGAAAACGCGTTTTCCGGCGAAAACGCACACCACGGCTCTTTCTGAGAAAAAGCAAGCACGGAGGACGAGAACCGCTTTTGCCCTGCGTAGCGTTCCGGGCAGCGGGTAGAACCAGGCAGAGAATTCCCGGCTAGCAGCTTCCCTGTGGCGGGGAAGTGCAAACGTACACGTTTTCGGCCGAAAACGCGTTTTCCGGCGAAAACTGCACACCACGGCTCTTTCTGAGAAAAAGCAAGCACGGAGGACGAGAACCGCTTTTGCCCTGCGTAGCGTTCCGGGCAGCGGGTAGAACCAGGCAGAGAATTCCCGGCTAGCAGCTTCCCTGTGGCGGGGAAGTGCAAACGTACACGTTTTCGGCCGAAAACGCGTTTTCCGGCGAAAACGCACACCACGGCTCTTTCTGAGAAAAAGCAAGCACGGAGGACGAGAACCGCTTTTGCCCTGCGTAGCGTTCCGGGCAGCGGGTAGAACCAGGCAGAGAATTCCCGGCTAGCAGCTTCCCTGTGGCGGGGAAGTGCAAACGTACACGTTTTCGGCCGAAAACGCGTTTTCCGGCGAAAACGCACACCACGGCTCTTTCTGAGAAAAAGCAAGCACGGAGGACGAGAACCGCTTTTGCCCTGCGTAGCGTTCCGGGCAGCGGGTAGAACCAGGCAGAGAATTCCCGGCTAGCAGCTTCCCTGTGGCGGGGAAGTGCAAACGTACACGTTTTCGGCCGAAAACGCGTTTTCCGGCGAAAACGCACACCACGGCTCTTTCTGAGAAAAAGCAAGCACGGAGGACGAGAACCGCTTTTGCCCTGCGTAGCGTTCCGGGCAGCGGGTAGAACCAGGCAGAGAATTCCCGGCTAGCAGCTTCCCTGTGGCGGGGAAGTGCAAACGTACACGTTTTCGGCCGAAAACGCGTTTTCCGGCGAAAACGCACACCACGGCTCTTTCTGAGAAAAAGCAAGCACGGAGGACGAGAACCGCTTTTGCCCTGCGTAGCGTTCCGGGCAGCGGGTAGAACCAGGCAGAGAATTCCCGGCTAGCAGCTTCCCTGTGGCGGGGAAGTGCAAACGTACACGTTTTCGGCCGAAAACGCGTTTTCCGGCGAAAACGCACACCACGGCTCTTTCTGAGAAAAAGCAAGCACGGAGGACGAGAACCGCTTTTGCCCTGCGTAGCGTTCCGGGCAGCGGGTAGAACCAGGCAGAGAATTCCCGGCTAGCAGCTTCCCTGTGGCGGGGAAGTGCAAACGTACACGTTTTCGGCCGAAAACGCGTTTTCCGGCGAAAACGCACACCACGGCTCTTTCTGAGAAAAAGCAAGCACGGAGGACGAGAACCGCTTTTGCCCTGCGTAGCGTTCCGGGCAGCGGGTAGAACCAGGCAGAGAATTCCCGGCTAGCAGCTTCCCTGTGGCGGGGAAGTGCAAACGTACACGTTTTCGGCCGAAAACGCGTTTTCCGGCGAAAACGCACACCACGGCTCTTTCTGAGAAAAAGCAAGCACGGAGGACGAGAACCGCTTTTGCCCTGCGTAGCGTTCCGGGCAGCGGGTAGAACCAGGCAGAGAATTCCCGGCTAGCAGCTTCCCTGTGGCGGGGAAGTGCAAACGTACACGTTTTCGGCCGAAAACGCGTTTTCCGGCGAAAACGCACACCACGGCTCTTTCTGAGAAAAAGCAAGCACGGAGGACGAGAACCGCTTTTGCCCTGCGTAGCGTTCCGGGCAGCGGGTAGAACCAGGCAGAGAATTCCCGGCTAGCAGCTTCCCTGTGGCGGGGAAGTGCAAACGTACACGTTTTCGGCCGAAAACGCGTTTTCCGGCGAAAACGCACACCACGGCTCTTTCTGAGAAAAAGCAAGCACGGAGGACGAGAACCGCTTTTGCCCTGCGTAGCGTTCCGGGCAGCGGGTAGAACCAGGCAGAGAATTCCCGGCTAGCAGCTTCCCTGTGGCGGGGAAGTGCAAACGTACACGTTTTCGGCCGAAAACGCGTTTTCCGGCGAAAACGCACACCACGGCTCTTTCTGAGAAAAAGCAAGCACGGAGGACGAGAACCGCTTTTGCCCTGCGTAGCGTTCCGGGCAGCGGGTAGAACCAGGCAGAGAATTCCCGGCTAGCAGCTTCCCTGTGGCGGGGAAGTGCAAACGTACACGTTTTCGGCCGAAAACGCGTTTTCCGGCGAAAACGCACACCACGGCTCTTTCTGAGAAAAAGCAAGCACGGAGGACGAGAACCGCTTTTGCCCTGCGTAGCGTTCCGGGCAGCGGGTAGAACCAGGCAGAGAATTCCCGGCTAGCAGCTTCCCTGTGGCGGGGAAGTGCAAACGTACACGTTTTCGGCCGAAAACGCGTTTTCCGGCGAAAACGCACACCACGGCTCTTTCTGAGAAAAAGCAAGCACGGAGGACGAGAACCGCTTTTGCCCTGCGTAGCGTTCCGGGCAGCGGGTAGAACCAGGCAGAGAATTCCCGGCTAGCAGCTTCCCTGTGGCGGGGAAGTGCAAACGTACACGTTTTCGGCCGAAAACGCGTTTTCCGGCGAAAACGCACACCACGGCTCTTTCTGAGAAAAAGCAAGCACGGAGGACGAGAACCGCTTTTGCCCTGCGTAGCGTTCCGGGCAGCGGGTAGAACCAGGCAGAGAATTCCCGGCTAGCAGCTTCCCTGTGGCGGGGAAGTGCAAACGTACACGTTTTCGGCCGAAAACGCGTTTTCCGGCGAAAACGCACACCACGGCTCTTTCTGAGAAAAAGCAAGCACGGAGGACGAGAACCGCTTTTGCCCTGCGTAGCGTTCCGGGCAGCGGGTAGAACCAGGCAGAGAATTCCCGGCTAGCAGCTTCCCTGTGGCGGGGAAGTGCAAACGTACACGTTTTCGGCCGAAAACGCGTTTTCCGGCGAAAACGCACACCACGGCTCTTTCTGAGAAAAAGCAAGCACGGAGGACGAGAACCGCTTTTGCCCTGCGTAGCGTTCCGGGCAGCGGGTAGAACCAGGCAGAGAATTCCCGGCTAGCAGCTTCCCTGTGGCGGGGAAGTGCAAACGTACACGTTTTCGGCCGAAAACGCGTTTTCCGGCGAAAACGCACACCACGGCTCTTTCTGAGAAAAAGCAAGCACGGAGGACGAGAACCGCTTTTGCCCTGCGTAGCGTTCCGGGCAGCGGGTAGAACCAGGCAGAGAATTCCCGGCTAGCAGCTTCCCTGTGGCGGGGAAGTGCAAACGTACACGTTTTCGGCCGAAAACGCGTTTTCCGGCGAAAACGCACACCACGGCTCTTTCTGAGAAAAAGCAAGCACGGAGGACGAGAACCGCTTTTGCCCTGCGTAGCGTTCCGGGCAGCGGGTAGAACCAGGCAGAGAATTCCCGGCTAGCAGCTTCCCTGTGGCGGGGAAGTGCAAACGTACACGTTTTCGGCCGAAAACGCGTTTTCCGGCGAAAACGCACACCACGGCTCTTTCTGAGAAAAAGCAAGCACGGAGGACGAGAACCGCTTTTGCCCTGCGTAGCGTTCCGGGCAGCGGGTAGAACCAGGCAGAGAATTCCCGGCTAGCAGCTTCCCTGTGGCGGGGAAGTGCAAACGTACACGTTTTCGGCCGAAAACGCGTTTTCCGGCGAAAACGCACACCACGGCTCTTTCTGAGAAAAAGCAAGCACGGAGGACGAGAACCGCTTTTGCCCTGCGTAGCGTTCCGGGCAGCGGGTAGAACCAGGCAGAGAATTCCCGGCTAGCAGCTTCCCTGTGGCGGGGAAGTGCAAACGTACACGTTTTCGGCCGAAAACGCGTTTTCCGGCGAAAACGCACACCACGGCTCTTTCTGAGAAAAAGCAAGCACGGAGGACGAGAACCGCTTTTGCCCTGCGTAGCGTTCCGGGCAGCGGGTAGAACCAGGCAGAGAATTCCCGGCTAGCAGCTTCCCTGTGGCGGGGAAGTGCAAACGTACACGTTTTCGGCCGAAAACGCGTTTTCCGGCGAAAACGCACACCACGGCTCTTTCTGAGAAAAAGCAAGCACGGAGGACGAGAACCGCTTTTGCCCTGCGTAGCGTTCCGGGCAGCGGGTAGAACCAGGCAGAGAATTCCCGGCTAGCAGCTTCCCTGTGGCGGGGAAGTGCAAACGTACACGTTTTCGGCCGAAAACGCGTTTTCCGGCGAAAACGCACACCACGGCTCTTTCTGAGAAAAAGCAAGCACGGAGGACGAGAACCGCTTTTGCCCTGCGTAGCGTTCCGGGCAGCGGGTAGAACCAGGCAGAGAATTCCCGGCTAGCAGCTTCCCTGTGGCGGGGAAGTGCAAACGTACACGTTTTCGGCCGAAAACGCGTTTTCCGGCGAAAACGCACACCACGGCTCTTTCTGAGAAAAAGCAAGCACGGAGGACGAGAACCGCTTTTGCCCTGCGTAGCGTTCCGGGCAGCGGGTAGAACCAGGCAGAGAATTCCCGGCTAGCAGCTTCCCTGTGGCGGGGAAGTGCAAACGTACACGTTTTCGGCCGAAAACGCGTTTTCCGGCGAAAACGCACACCACGGCTCTTTCTGAGAAAAAGCAAGCACGGAGGACGAGAACCGCTTTTGCCCTGCGTAGCGTTCCGGGCAGCGGGTAGAACCAGGCAGAGAATTCCCGGCTAGCAGCTTCCCTGTGGCGGGGAAGTGCAAACGTACACGTTTTCGGCCGAAAACGCGTTTTCCGGCGAAAACGCACACCACGGCTCTTTCTGAGAAAAAGCAAGCACGGAGGACGAGAACCGCTTTTGCCCTGCGTAGCGTTCCGGGCAGCGGGTAGAACCAGGCAGAGAATTCCCGGCTAGCAGCTTCCCTGTGGCGGGGAAGTGCAAACGTACACGTTTTCGGCCGAAAACGCGTTTTCCGGCGAAAACGCACACCACGGCTCTTTCTGAGAAAAAGCAAGCACGGAGGACGAGAACCGCTTTTGCCCTGCGTAGCGTTCCGGGCAGCGGGTAGAACCAGGCAGAGAATTCCCGGCTAGCAGCTTCCCTGTGGCGGGGAAGTGCAAACGTACACGTTTTCGGCCGAAAACGCGTTTTCCGGCGAAAACGCACACCACGGCTCTTTCTGAGAAAAAGCAAGCACGGAGGACGAGAACCGCTTTTGCCCTGCGTAGCGTTCCGGGCAGCGGGTAGAACCAGGCAGAGAATTCCCGGCTAGCAGCTTCCCTGTGGCGGGGAAGTGCAAACGTACACGTTTTCGGCCGAAAACGCGTTTTCCGGCGAAAACGCACACCACGGCTCTTTCTGAGAAAAAGCAAGCACGGAGGACGAGAACCGCTTTTGCCCTGCGTAGCGTTCCGGGCAGCGGGTAGAACCAGGCAGAGAATTCCCGGCTAGCAGCTTCCCTGTGGCGGGGAAGTGCAAACGTACACGTTTTCGGCCGAAAACGCGTTTTCCGGCGAAAACGCACACCACGGCTCTTTCTGAGAAAAAGCAAGCACGGAGGACGAGAACCGCTTTTGCCCTGCGTAGCGTTCCGGGCAGCGGGTAGAACCAGGCAGAGAATTCCCGGCTAGCAGCTTCCCTGTGGCGGGGAAGTGCAAACGTACACGTTTTCGGCCGAAAACGCGTTTTCCGGCGAAAACGCACACCACGGCTCTTTCTGAGAAAAAGCAAGCACGGAGGACGAGAACCGCTTTTGCCCTGCGTAGCGTTCCGGGCAGCGGGTAGAACCAGGCAGAGAATTCCCGGCTAGCAGCTTCCCTGTGGCGGGGAAGTGCAAACGTACACGTTTTCGGCCGAAAACGCGTTTTCCGGCGAAAACGCACACCACGGCTCTTTCTGAGAAAAAGCAAGCACGGAGGACGAGAACCGCTTTTGCCCTGCGTAGCGTTCCGGGCAGCGGGTAGAACCAGGCAGAGAATTCCCGGCTAGCAGCTTCCCTGTGGCGGGGAAGTGCAAACGTACACGTTTTCGGCCGAAAACGCGTTTTCCGGCGAAAACGCACACCACGGCTCTTTCTGAGAAAAAGCAAGCACGGAGGACGAGAACCGCTTTTGCCCTGCGTAGCGTTCCGGGCAGCGGGTAGAACCAGGCAGAGAATTCCCGGCTAGCAGCTTCCCTGTGGCGGGGAAGTGCAAACGTACACGTTTTCGGCCGAAAACGCGTTTTCCGGCGAAAACGCACACCACGGCTCTTTCTGAGAAAAAGCAAGCACGGAGGACGAGAACCGCTTTTGCCCTGCGTAGCGTTCCGGGCAGCGGGTAGAACCAGGCAGAGAATTCCCGGCTAGCAGCTTCCCTGTGGCGGGGAAGTGCAAACGTACACGTTTTCGGCCGAAAACGCGTTTTCCGGCGAAAACGCACACCACGGCTCTTTCTGAGAAAAAGCAAGCACGGAGGACGAGAACCGCTTTTGCCCTGCGTAGCGTTCCGGGCAGCGGGTAGAACCAGGCAGAGAATTCCCGGCTAGCAGCTTCCCTGTGGCGGGGAAGTGCAAACGTACACGTTTTCGGCCGAAAACGCGTTTTCCGGCGAAAACGCACACCACGGCTCTTTCTGAGAAAAAGCAAGCACGGAGGACGAGAACCGCTTTTGCCCTGCGTAGCGTTCCGGGCAGCGGGTAGAACCAGGCAGAGAATTCCCGGCTAGCAGCTTCCCTGTGGCGGGGAAGTGCAAACGTACACGTTTTCGGCCGAAAACGCGTTTTCCGGCGAAAACGCACACCACGGCTCTTTCTGAGAAAAAGCAAGCACGGAGGACGAGAACCGCTTTTGCCCTGCGTAGCGTTCCGGGCAGCGGGTAGAACCAGGCAGAGAATTCCCGGCTAGCAGCTTCCCTGTGGCGGGGAAGTGCAAACGTACACGTTTTCGGCCGAAAACGCGTTTTCCGGCGAAAACGCACACCACGGCTCTTTCTGAGAAAAAGCAAGCACGGAGGACGAGAACCGCTTTTGCCCTGCGTAGCGTTCCGGGCAGCGGGTAGAACCAGGCAGAGAATTCCCGGCTAGCAGCTTCCCTGTGGCGGGGAAGTGCAAACGTACACGTTTTCGGCCGAAAACGCGTTTTCCGGCGAAAACGCACACCACGGCTCTTTCTGAGAAAAAGCAAGCACGGAGGACGAGAACCGCTTTTGCCCTGCGTAGCGTTCCGGGCAGCGGGTAGAACCAGGCAGAGAATTCCCGGCTAGCAGCTTCCCTGTGGCGGGGAAGTGCAAACGTACACGTTTTCGGCCGAAAACGCGTTTTCCGGCGAAAACGCACACCACGGCTCTTTCTGAGAAAAAGCAAGCACGGAGGACGAGAACCGCTTTTGCCCTGCGTAGCGTTCCGGGCAGCGGGTAGAACCAGGCAGAGAATTCCCGGCTAGCAGCTTCCCTGTGGCGGGGAAGTGCAAACGTACACGTTTTCGGCCGAAAACGCGTTTTCCGGCGAAAACGCACACCACGGCTCTTTCTGAGAAAAAGCAAGCACGGAGGACGAGAACCGCTTTTGCCCTGCGTAGCGTTCCGGGCAGCGGGTAGAACCAGGCAGAGAATTCCCGGCTAGCAGCTTCCCTGTGGCGGGGAAGTGCAAACGTACACGTTTTCGGCCGAAAACGCGTTTTCCGGCGAAAACGCACACCACGGCTCTTTCTGAGAAAAAGCAAGCACGGAGGACGAGAACCGCTTTTGCCCTGCGTAGCGTTCCGGGCAGCGGGTAGAACCAGGCAGAGAATTCCCGGCTAGCAGCTTCCCTGTGGCGGGGAAGTGCAAACGTACACGTTTTCGGCCGAAAACGCGTTTTCCGGCGAAAACGCACACCACGGCTCTTTCTGAGAAAAAGCAAGCACGGAGGACGAGAACCGCTTTTGCCCTGCGTAGCGTTCCGGGCAGCGGGTAGAACCAGGCAGAGAATTCCCGGCTAGCAGCTTCCCTGTGGCGGGGAAGTGCAAACGTACACGTT
Organism: Athene noctua; assembly: GCF_965140245.1. Taxonomy (NCBI): domain Eukaryota; kingdom Metazoa; phylum Chordata; class Aves; order Strigiformes; family Strigidae; genus Athene; species Athene noctua. Next base: position 102,941 of record NW_027437745.1, read on the forward strand.
TTCGGCCGAAAACGCGTTTTCCGGCGAAAACGCACACCACGGCTCTTTCTGAGAAAAAGCAAGCACGGAGGACGAGAACCGCTTTTGCCCTGCGTAGCGTTCCGGGCAGCGGGTAGAACCAGGCAGAGAATTCCCGGCTAGCAGCTTCCCTGTGGCGGGGAAGTGCAAACGTACACGTTTTCGGCCGAAAACGCGTTTTCCGGCGAAAACGCACACCACGGCTCTTTCTGAGAAAAAGCAAGCACGGAGGACGAGAACCGCTTTTGCCCTGCGTAGCGTTCCGGGCAGCGGGTAGAACCAGGCAGAGAATTCCCGGCTAGCAGCTTCCCTGTGGCGGGGAAGTGCAAACGTACACGTTTTCGGCCGAAAACGCGTTTTCCGGCGAAAACGCACACCACGGCTCTTTCTGAGAAAAAGCAAGCACGGAGGACGAGAACCGCTTTTGCCCTGCGTAGCGTTCCGGGCAGCGGGTAGAACCAGGCAGAGAATTCCCGGCTAGCAGCTTCCCTGTGGCGGGGAAGTGCAAACGTACACGTTTTCGGCCGAAAACGCGTTTTCCGGCGAAAACGCACACCACGGCTCTTTCTGAGAAAAAGCAAGCACGGAGGACGAGAACCGCTTTTGCCCTGCGTAGCGTTCCGGGCAGCGGGTAGAACCAGGCAGAGAATTCCCGGCTAGCAGCTTCCCTGTGGCGGGGAAGTGCAAACGTACACGTTTTCGGCCGAAAACGCGTTTTCCGGCGAAAACGCACACCACGGCTCTTTCTGAGAAAAAGCAAGCACGGAGGACGAGAACCGCTTTTGCCCTGCGTAGCGTTCCGGGCAGCGGGTAGAACCAGGCAGAGAATTCCCGGCTAGCAGCTTCCCTGTGGCGGGGAAGTGCAAACGTACACGTTTTCGGCCGAAAACGCGTTTTCCGGCGAAAACGCACACCACGGCTCTTTCTGAGAAAAAGCAAGCACGGAGGACGAGAACCGCTTTTGCCCTGCGTAGCGTTCCGGGCAGCGGGTAGAACCAGGCAGAGAATTCCCGGCTAGCAGCTTCCCTGTGGCGGGGAAGTGCAAACGTACACGTTTTCGGCCGAAAACGCGTTTTCCGGCGAAAACGCACACCACGGCTCTTTCTGAGAAAAAGCAAGCACGGAGGACGAGAACCGCTTTTGCCCTGCGTAGCGTTCCGGGCAGCGGGTAGAACCAGGCAGAGAATTCCCGGCTAGCAGCTTCCCTGTGGCGGGGAAGTGCAAACGTACACGTTTTCGGCCGAAAACGCGTTTTCCGGCGAAAACGCACACCACGGCTCTTTCTGAGAAAAAGCAAGCACGGAGGACGAGAACCGCTTTTGCCCTGCGTAGCGTTCCGGGCAGCGGGTAGAACCAGGCAGAGAATTCCCGGCTAGCAGCTTCCCTGTGGCGGGGAAGTGCAAACGTACACGTTTTCGGCCGAAAACGCGTTTTCCGGCGAAAACGCACACCACGGCTCTTTCTGAGAAAAAGCAAGCACGGAGGACGAGAACCGCTTTTGCCCTGCGTAGCGTTCCGGGCAGCGGGTAGAACCAGGCAGAGAATTCCCGGCTAGCAGCTTCCCTGTGGCGGGGAAGTGCAAACGTACACGTTTTCGGCCGAAAACGCGTTTTCCGGCGAAAACGCACACCACGGCTCTTTCTGAGAAAAAGCAAGCACGGAGGACGAGAACCGCTTTTGCCCTGCGTAGCGTTCCGGGCAGCGGGTAGAACCAGGCAGAGAATTCCCGGCTAGCAGCTTCCCTGTGGCGGGGAAGTGCAAACGTACACGTTTTCGGCCGAAAACGCGTTTTCCGGCGAAAACGCACACCACGGCTCTTTCTGAGAAAAAGCAAGCACGGAGGACGAGAACCGCTTTTGCCCTGCGTAGCGTTCCGGGCAGCGGGTAGAACCAGGCAGAGAATTCCCGGCTAGCAGCTTCCCTGTGGCGGGGAAGTGCAAACGTACACGTTTTCGGCCGAAAACGCGTTTTCCGGCGAAAACGCACACCACGGCTCTTTCTGAGAAAAAGCAAGCACGGAGGACGAGAACCGCTTTTGCCCTGCGTAGCGTTCCGGGCAGCGGGTAGAACCAGGCAGAGAATTCCCGGCTAGCAGCTTCCCTGTGGCGGGGAAGTGCAAACGTACACGTTTTCGGCCGAAAACGCGTTTTCCGGCGAAAACGCACACCACGGCTCTTTCTGAGAAAAAGCAAGCACGGAGGACGAGAACCGCTTTTGCCCTGCGTAGCGTTCCGGGCAGCGGGTAGAACCAGGCAGAGAATTCCCGGCTAGCAGCTTCCCTGTGGCGGGGAAGTGCAAACGTACACGTTTTCGGCCGAAAACGCGTTTTCCGGCGAAAACGCACACCACGGCTCTTTCTGAGAAAAAGCAAGCACGGAGGACGAGAACCGCTTTTGCCCTGCGTAGCGTTCCGGGCAGCGGGTAGAACCAGGCAGAGAATTCCCGGCTAGCAGCTTCCCTGTGGCGGGGAAGTGCAAACGTACACGTTTTCGGCCGAAAACGCGTTTTCCGGCGAAAACGCACACCACGGCTCTTTCTGAGAAAAAGCAAGCACGGAGGACGAGAACCGCTTTTGCCCTGCGTAGCGTTCCGGGCAGCGGGTAGAACCAGGCAGAGAATTCCCGGCTAGCAGCTTCCCTGTGGCGGGGAAGTGCAAACGTACACGTTTTCGGCCGAAAACGCGTTTTCCGGCGAAAACGCACACCACGGCTCTTTCTGAGAAAAAGCAAGCACGGAGGACGAGAACCGCTTTTGCCCTGCGTAGCGTTCCGGGCAGCGGGTAGAACCAGGCAGAGAATTCCCGGCTAGCAGCTTCCCTGTGGCGGGGAAGTGCAAACGTACACGTTTTCGGCCGAAAACGCGTTTTCCGGCGAAAACGCACACCACGGCTCTTTCTGAGAAAAAGCAAGCACGGAGGACGAGAACCGCTTTTGCCCTGCGTAGCGTTCCGGGCAGCGGGTAGAACCAGGCAGAGAATTCCCGGCTAGCAGCTTCCCTGTGGCGGGGAAGTGCAAACGTACACGTTTTCGGCCGAAAACGCGTTTTCCGGCGAAAACGCACACCACGGCTCTTTCTGAGAAAAAGCAAGCACGGAGGACGAGAACCGCTTTTGCCCTGCGTAGCGTTCCGGGCAGCGGGTAGAACCAGGCAGAGAATTCCCGGCTAGCAGCTTCCCTGTGGCGGGGAAGTGCAAACGTACACGTTTTCGGCCGAAAACGCGTTTTCCGGCGAAAACGCACACCACGGCTCTTTCTGAGAAAAAGCAAGCACGGAGGACGAGAACCGCTTTTGCCCTGCGTAGCGTTCCGGGCAGCGGGTAGAACCAGGCAGAGAATTCCCGGCTAGCAGCTTCCCTGTGGCGGGGAAGTGCAAACGTACACGTTTTCGGCCGAAAACGCGTTTTCCGGCGAAAACGCACACCACGGCTCTTTCTGAGAAAAAGCAAGCACGGAGGACGAGAACCGCTTTTGCCCTGCGTAGCGTTCCGGGCAGCGGGTAGAACCAGGCAGAGAATTCCCGGCTAGCAGCTTCCCTGTGGCGGGGAAGTGCAAACGTACACGTTTTCGGCCGAAAACGCGTTTTCCGGCGAAAACGCACACCACGGCTCTTTCTGAGAAAAAGCAAGCACGGAGGACGAGAACCGCTTTTGCCCTGCGTAGCGTTCCGGGCAGCGGGTAGAACCAGGCAGAGAATTCCCGGCTAGCAGCTTCCCTGTGGCGGGGAAGTGCAAACGTACACGTTTTCGGCCGAAAACGCGTTTTCCGGCGAAAACGCACACCACGGCTCTTTCTGAGAAAAAGCAAGCACGGAGGACGAGAACCGCTTTTGCCCTGCGTAGCGTTCCGGGCAGCGGGTAGAACCAGGCAGAGAATTCCCGGCTAGCAGCTTCCCTGTGGCGGGGAAGTGCAAACGTACACGTTTTCGGCCGAAAACGCGTTTTCCGGCGAAAACGCACACCACGGCTCTTTCTGAGAAAAAGCAAGCACGGAGGACGAGAACCGCTTTTGCCCTGCGTAGCGTTCCGGGCAGCGGGTAGAACCAGGCAGAGAATTCCCGGCTAGCAGCTTCCCTGTGGCGGGGAAGTGCAAACGTACACGTTTTCGGCCGAAAACGCGTTTTCCGGCGAAAACGCACACCACGGCTCTTTCTGAGAAAAAGCAAGCACGGAGGACGAGAACCGCTTTTGCCCTGCGTAGCGTTCCGGGCAGCGGGTAGAACCAGGCAGAGAATTCCCGGCTAGCAGCTTCCCTGTGGCGGGGAAGTGCAAACGTACACGTTTTCGGCCGAAAACGCGTTTTCCGGCGAAAACGCACACCACGGCTCTTTCTGAGAAAAAGCAAGCACGGAGGACGAGAACCGCTTTTGCCCTGCGTAGCGTTCCGGGCAGCGGGTAGAACCAGGCAGAGAATTCCCGGCTAGCAGCTTCCCTGTGGCGGGGAAGTGCAAACGTACACGTTTTCGGCCGAAAACGCGTTTTCCGGCGAAAACGCACACCACGGCTCTTTCTGAGAAAAAGCAAGCACGGAGGACGAGAACCGCTTTTGCCCTGCGTAGCGTTCCGGGCAGCGGGTAGAACCAGGCAGAGAATTCCCGGCTAGCAGCTTCCCTGTGGCGGGGAAGTGCAAACGTACACGTTTTCGGCCGAAAACGCGTTTTCCGGCGAAAACGCACACCACGGCTCTTTCTGAGAAAAAGCAAGCACGGAGGACGAGAACCGCTTTTGCCCTGCGTAGCGTTCCGGGCAGCGGGTAGAACCAGGCAGAGAATTCCCGGCTAGCAGCTTCCCTGTGGCGGGGAAGTGCAAACGTACACGTTTTCGGCCGAAAACGCGTTTTCCGGCGAAAACGCACACCACGGCTCTTTCTGAGAAAAAGCAAGCACGGAGGACGAGAACCGCTTTTGCCCTGCGTAGCGTTCCGGGCAGCGGGTAGAACCAGGCAGAGAATTCCCGGCTAGCAGCTTCCCTGTGGCGGGGAAGTGCAAACGTACACGTTTTCGGCCGAAAACGCGTTTTCCGGCGAAAACGCACACCACGGCTCTTTCTGAGAAAAAGCAAGCACGGAGGACGAGAACCGCTTTTGCCCTGCGTAGCGTTCCGGGCAGCGGGTAGAACCAGGCAGAGAATTCCCGGCTAGCAGCTTCCCTGTGGCGGGGAAGTGCAAACGTACACGTTTTCGGCCGAAAACGCGTTTTCCGGCGAAAACGCACACCACGGCTCTTTCTGAGAAAAAGCAAGCACGGAGGACGAGAACCGCTTTTGCCCTGCGTAGCGTTCCGGGCAGCGGGTAGAACCAGGCAGAGAATTCCCGGCTAGCAGCTTCCCTGTGGCGGGGAAGTGCAAACGTACACGTTTTCGGCCGAAAACGCGTTTTCCGGCGAAAACGCACACCACGGCTCTTTCTGAGAAAAAGCAAGCACGGAGGACGAGAACCGCTTTTGCCCTGCGTAGCGTTCCGGGCAGCGGGTAGAACCAGGCAGAGAATTCCCGGCTAGCAGCTTCCCTGTGGCGGGGAAGTGCAAACGTACACGTTTTCGGCCGAAAACGCGTTTTCCGGCGAAAACGCACACCACGGCTCTTTCTGAGAAAAAGCAAGCACGGAGGACGAGAACCGCTTTTGCCCTGCGTAGCGTTCCGGGCAGCGGGTAGAACCAGGCAGAGAATTCCCGGCTAGCAGCTTCCCTGTGGCGGGGAAGTGCAAACGTACACGTTTTCGGCCGAAAACGCGTTTTCCGGCGAAAACGCACACCACGGCTCTTTCTGAGAAAAAGCAAGCACGGAGGACGAGAACCGCTTTTGCCCTGCGTAGCGTTCCGGGCAGCGGGTAGAACCAGGCAGAGAATTCCCGGCTAGCAGCTTCCCTGTGGCGGGGAAGTGCAAACGTACACGTTTTCGGCCGAAAACGCGTTTTCCGGCGAAAACGCACACCACGGCTCTTTCTGAGAAAAAGCAAGCACGGAGGACGAGAACCGCTTTTGCCCTGCGTAGCGTTCCGGGCAGCGGGTAGAACCAGGCAGAGAATTCCCGGCTAGCAGCTTCCCTGTGGCGGGGAAGTGCAAACGTACACGTTTTCGGCCGAAAACGCGTTTTCCGGCGAAAACGCACACCACGGCTCTTTCTGAGAAAAAGCAAGCACGGAGGACGAGAACCGCTTTTGCCCTGCGTAGCGTTCCGGGCAGCGGGTAGAACCAGGCAGAGAATTCCCGGCTAGCAGCTTCCCTGTGGCGGGGAAGTGCAAACGTACACGTTTTCGGCCGAAAACGCGTTTTCCGGCGAAAACGCACACCACGGCTCTTTCTGAGAAAAAGCAAGCACGGAGGACGAGAACCGCTTTTGCCCTGCGTAGCGTTCCGGGCAGCGGGTAGAACCAGGCAGAGAATTCCCGGCTAGCAGCTTCCCTGTGGCGGGGAAGTGCAAACGTACACGTTTTCGGCCGAAAACGCGTTTTCCGGCGAAAACGCACACCACGGCTCTTTCTGAGAAAAAGCAAGCACGGAGGACGAGAACCGCTTTTGCCCTGCGTAGCGTTCCGGGCAGCGGGTAGAACCAGGCAGAGAATTCCCGGCTAGCAGCTTCCCTGTGGCGGGGAAGTGCAAACGTACACGTTTTCGGCCGAAAACGCGTTTTCCGGCGAAAACGCACACCACGGCTCTTTCTGAGAAAAAGCAAGCACGGAGGACGAGAACCGCTTTTGCCCTGCGTAGCGTTCCGGGCAGCGGGTAGAACCAGGCAGAGAATTCCCGGCTAGCAGCTTCCCTGTGGCGGGGAAGTGCAAACGTACACGTTTTCGGCCGAAAACGCGTTTTCCGGCGAAAACGCACACCACGGCTCTTTCTGAGAAAAAGCAAGCACGGAGGACGAGAACCGCTTTTGCCCTGCGTAGCGTTCCGGGCAGCGGGTAGAACCAGGCAGAGAATTCCCGGCTAGCAGCTTCCCTGTGGCGGGGAAGTGCAAACGTACACGTTTTCGGCCGAAAACGCGTTTTCCGGCGAAAACGCACACCACGGCTCTTTCTGAGAAAAAGCAAGCACGGAGGACGAGAACCGCTTTTGCCCTGCGTAGCGTTCCGGGCAGCGGGTAGAACCAGGCAGAGAATTCCCGGCTAGCAGCTTCCCTGTGGCGGGGAAGTGCAAACGTACACGTTTTCGGCCGAAAACGCGTTTTCCGGCGAAAACGCACACCACGGCTCTTTCTGAGAAAAAGCAAGCACGGAGGACGAGAACCGCTTTTGCCCTGCGTAGCGTTCCGGGCAGCGGGTAGAACCAGGCAGAGAATTCCCGGCTAGCAGCTTCCCTGTGGCGGGGAAGTGCAAACGTACACGTTTTCGGCCGAAAACGCGTTTTCCGGCGAAAACGCACACCACGGCTCTTTCTGAGAAAAAGCAAGCACGGAGGACGAGAACCGCTTTTGCCCTGCGTAGCGTTCCGGGCAGCGGGTAGAACCAGGCAGAGAATTCCCGGCTAGCAGCTTCCCTGTGGCGGGGAAGTGCAAACGTACACGTTTTCGGCCGAAAACGCGTTTTCCGGCGAAAACGCACACCACGGCTCTTTCTGAGAAAAAGCAAGCACGGAGGACGAGAACCGCTTTTGCCCTGCGTAGCGTTCCGGGCAGCGGGTAGAACCAGGCAGAGAATTCCCGGCTAGCAGCTTCCCTGTGGCGGGGAAGTGCAAACGTACACGTTTTCGGCCGAAAACGCGTTTTCCGGCGAAAACGCACACCACGGCTCTTTCTGAGAAAAAGCAAGCACGGAGGACGAGAACCGCTTTTGCCCTGCGTAGCGTTCCGGGCAGCGGGTAGAACCAGGCAGAGAATTCCCGGCTAGCAGCTTCCCTGTGGCGGGGAAGTGCTAACGTACACGTTTTCGGCCGAAAACGCGTTTTCCGGCGAAAACGCACACCACGGCTCTTTCTGAGAAAAAGCAAGCACGGAGGACGAGAACCGCTTTTGCCCTGCGTAGCGTTCCGGGCAGCGGGTAGAACCAGGCAGAGAATTCCCGGCTAGCAGCTTCCCTGTGGCGGGGAAGTGCAAACGTACACGTTTTCGGCCGAAAACGCGTTTTCCGGCGAAAACGCACACCACGGCTCTTTCTGAGAAAAAGCAAGCACGGAGGACGAGAACCGCTTTTGCCCTGCGTAGCGTTCCGGGCAGCGGGTAGAACCAGGCAGAGAATTCCCGGCTAGCAGCTTCCCTGTGGCGGGGAAGTGCAAACGTACACGTTTTCGGCCGAAAACGCGTTTTCCGGCGAAAACGCACACCACGGCTCTTTCTGAGAAAAAGCAAGCACGGAGGACGAGAACCGCTTTTGCCCTGCGTAGCGTTCCGGGCAGCGGGTAGAACCAGGCAGAGAATTCCCGGCTAGCAGCTTCCCTGTGGCGGGGAAGTGCAAACGTACACGTTTTCGGCCGAAAACGCGTTTTCCGGCGAAAACGCACACCACGGCTCTTTCTGAGAAAAAGCAAGCACGGAGGACGAGAACCGCTTTTGCCCTGCGTAGCGTTCCGGGCAGCGGGTAGAACCAGGCAGAGAATTCCCGGCTAGCAGCTTCCCTGTGGCGGGGAAGTGCAAACGTACACGTTTTCGGCCGAAAACGCGTTTTCCGGCGAAAACGCACACCACGGCTCTTTCTGAGAAAAAGCAAGCACGGAGGACGAGAACCGCTTTTGCCCTGCGTAGCGTTCCGGGCAGCGGGTAGAACCAGGCAGAGAATTCCCGGCTAGCAGCTTCCCTGTGGCGGGGAAGTGCAAACGTACACGTTTTCGGCCGAAAACGCGTTTTCCGGCGAAAACGCACACCACGGCTCTTTCTGAGAAAAAGCAAGCACGGAGGACGAGAACCGCTTTTGCCCTGCGTAGCGTTCCGGGCAGCGGGTAGAACCAGGCAGAGAATTCCCGGCTAGCAGCTTCCCTGTGGCGGGGAAGTGCAAACGTACACGTTTTCGGCCGAAAACGCGTTTTCCGGCGAAAACGCACACCACGGCTCTTTCTGAGAAAAAGCAAGCACGGAGGACGAGAACCGCTTTTGCCCTGCGTAGCGTTCCGGGCAGCGGGTAGAACCAGGCAGAGAATTCCCGGCTAGCAGCTTCCCTGTGGCGGGGAAGTGCAAACGTACACGTTTTCGGCCGAAAACGCGTTTTCCGGCGAAAACGCACACCACGGCTCTTTCTGAGAAAAAGCAAGCACGGAGGACGAGAACCGCTTTTGCCCTGCGTAGCGTTCCGGGCAGCGGGTAGAACCAGGCAGAGAATTCCCGGCTAGCAGCTTCCCTGTGGCGGGGAAGTGCAAACGTACACGTTTTCGGCCGAAAACGCGTTTTCCGGCGAAAACGCACACCACGGCTCTTTCTGAGAAAAAGCAAGCACGGAGGACGAGAACCGCTTTTGCCCTGCGTAGCGTTCCGGGCAGCGGGTAGAACCAGGCAGAGAATTCCCGGCTAGCAGCTTCCCTGTGGCGGGGAAGTGCAAACGTACACGTTTTCGGCCGAAAACGCGTTTTCCGGCGAAAACGCACACCACGGCTCTTTCTGAGAAAAAGCAAGCACGGAGGACGAGAACCGCTTTTGCCCTGCGTAGCGTTCCGGGCAGCGGGTAGAACCAGGCAGAGAATTCCCGGCTAGCAGCTTCCCTGTGGCGGGGAAGTGCAAACGTACACGTTTTCGGCCGAAAACGCGTTTTCCGGCGAAAACGCACACCACGGCTCTTTCTGAGAAAAAGCAAGCACGGAGGACGAGAACCGCTTTTGCCCTGCGTAGCGTTCCGGGCAGCGGGTAGAACCAGGCAGAGAATTCCCGGCTAGCAGCTTCCCTGTGGCGGGGAAGTGCAAACGTACACGTTTTCGGCCGAAAACGCGTTTTCCGGCGAAAACGCACACTACGGCTCTTTCTGAGAAAAAGCAAGCACGGAGGACGAGAACCGCTTTTGCCCTGCGTAGCGTTCCGGGCAGCGGGTAGAACCAGGCAGAGAATTCCCGGCTAGCAGCTTCCCTGTGGCGGGGAAGTGCAAACGTACACGTTTTCGGCCGAAAACGCGTTTTCCGGCGAAAACGCACACCACGGCTCTTTCTGAGAAAAAGCAAGCACGGAGGACGAGAATCGCTTATTGCCCTGAGTAGCGTTCCGGGCAGCGGGTAGAACCAGGCAGAGAATTCCCGGCTAGCAGCTTCCCTGTGGCGGGGAAGTGCAAACGTACACGTTTTCGGCCGAAAACGCGTTTTCCGGCGAAAACGCACACCACGGCTCTTTCTGAGAAAAAGCAAGCACGGAGGACGAGAACCGCTTTTGCCCTGCGTAGCGTTCCGGGCAGCGGGAAGAACCAGGCAGAGAATTCCCGGCTAGCAGCTTCCCTGTGGCGGGGAAGTGCAAACGTACACGTTTTCGGCCGAAAACGCGTTTTCCGGCGAAAACGCACACCACGGCTCTTTCTGAGAAAAAGCAAGCACGGAGGACGAGAACCGCTTTTGCCCTGCGTAGCGTTCCGGGCAGCGGGTAGAACCAGGCAGAGAATTCCCGGCTAGCAGCTTCCCTGTGGCCGGGAAGTGCAAACGTACACGTTTTCGGCCGAAAACGCGTTTTCCGGCGAAAACGCACACCACGGCTCTTTCTGAGAAAAAGCAAGCACGGAGGACGAGAACCGCTTTTGCCCTGCGTAGCGTTCCGGGCAGCGGGTAGAACCAGGCAGAGAATTCCCGGCTAGCAGCTTCCCTGTGGCGGGGAAGTGCAAACGTACACGTTTTCGGCCGAAAACGCGTTTTCCGGCGAAAACGCACACCACGGCTCTTTCTGAGAAAAAGCAAGCACGGAGGAAGAGAACCGCTTTTGCCCTGCGTAGCGTTCCGGGCAGCGGGTAGAACCAGGCAGAGAATTCCCGGCTAGCAGCTTCCCTGTGGCGGGGAAGTGCAAACGTACACGTTTTCGGCCGAAAACGCGTTTTCCGGCGAAAACGCACACCACGGCTCTTTCTGAGAAAAAGCAAGCACGGAGGACGAGAACCGCTTTTGCCCTGCGTAGCGTTCCGGGCAGCGGGTAGAACCAGGCAGAGAATTCCCGGCTAGCAGCTTCCCTGTGGCGGGGAAGTGCAAACGTACACGTTTTCGGCCGAAAACGCGTTTTCCGGCGAAAACGCACACCACGGCTCTTTCTGAGAAAAAGCAAGCACGGAGGACGAGAACCGCTTTTGCCCTGCGTAGCGTTCCGGGCAGCGGGTAGAACCAGGCAGAGAATTCCCGGCTAGCAGCTTCCCTGTGGCCGGGAAGTGCAAACGTACACGTTTTCGGCCGAAAACGCGTTTTCCGGCGAAAACGCACACCACGGCTCTTTCTGAGAAAAAGCAAGCACGGAGGACGAGAATCGCTTTTGCCCTGCGTAGCGTTCCGGGCAGCGGGTAGAACCAGGCAGAGAATTCCCGGCTAGCAGCTTCCCTGTGGCCGGGAAGTGCAAACGTACACGTTTTCGCCGAAAACGCGTTTTCCGGCGAAAACGCACACCACGGCTCTTTCTGAGAAAAAGCAAGCACGGAGGACGAGAATCGCTTTTGCCCTGCGTAGCGTTCCGGGCAGCGGGTAGAACGAGGCAGAGAATTCCCGGCTAGCAGCTTCCCTGTGGCGGGGAAGTGCAAACGTACACGTTTTCGGCCGAAAACGCGTTTTCTGGCGAAAACGCACACCACGGCTCTTTCTGAGAAAAAGCAAGCACGGAGGACGAGAATCGCTTTTGCCCTGCGTAGCGTTCTGAGCAGCGGGTATAAATAGGCAGCGAATTGCCGGCTAGCAGCTTCCCTGTGGCCGGGAAGTGCAAACGTACACGTTTCCGGCCGAAAACGCGTTTTCCGGAGAAAAAGCACACCATGGCTCTTTCTGAGAAAAAGCAAGCACGGAGGACGAGAATCGCTTTTGCCCTGCGTAGCGTTCCGGGCAGCGGGTAGAACCAGGCAGAGAATTCCCGGCTAGCAGCTTCCCTGTGGCGGGGAAGTGCAAACGTACACGTTTTCGGCCGAAAACGCGTTTTCCGGCGAAAACGCACACCACGGCTCTTTCTGAGAAAAAGGAAGAACGGAGGACGAGAATCGCTTTTGCCCTGCGTAGCGTTCCGGGCAGCGGGTAGAACCAGGCAGAGAATTCCCGGCTAGCAGCTTCCCTGTGGCCGGGAAGTGCAAACGTACACGTTTTCGGCCGAAAACGCGTTTTCCCGCGAAAACGCACAACACGGCTCTTTCTGAGAAAAAGCAAGCACGGAGGACGAGAATCGCTTTTGCCCTGCGTAGCGTTCCGGGCAGCGGGTAGAACCAGGCAGAGAATTCCCGGCTAGCAGCTTCCCTGTGGCCGGGAAGTGCAAACGTACACGTTTTCGGCCGAAAACGCGTTTTCCCGCGAAAACGCACACCACGGCTCTTTCTGAGAAAAAGCAAGCACGGAGGACGAGAATCGCTTTTGCCCTGCGTAGCGTTCCGGGCAGCGGGTAGAACCAGGCAGAGAATTCCCGGCTAGCAGCTTCCCTGTGGCCGGGAAGTGCAAACGTACACGTTTTCGCCGAAAACGCGTTTTCCGGCGAAAACGCACACCACGGCTCTTTCTGAGAAAAAGCAAGCACGGAGGACGAGAATCGCTTTTGCCCTGCGTAGCGTTCCGGGCAGCGGGTAGAACCAGGCAGAGAATTCCCGTCTAACAGCTTCCCTGTGGCGGGGAAGTGCAAACGTACACGTTTTCGGCCGAAAACGCGTTTTCCGGCGAAAACGCACACCACGGCTCTTTCTGAGAAAAAGCAAGCACGGAGGACGAGAATCGCTTTTGCCCTGCGTAGCGTTCCGGGCAGCGGGTAGAACCAGGCAGAGAATTCCCGGCTAGCAGCTTCCCTGTGGCGGGGAAGTGCAAACGTACACGTTTTCGGCCGAAAACGCGTTTTACGGCGAAAACGCACACCACGGCTCTTTCTGAGAAAAAGCAAGCACGGAGGACGAGAATCGCTTTTGCCCTGAGTAGCGTTCCGGGCAGCGGGTAGAACCAGGCAGAGAATTCCCGGCTAGCAGCTTCCCTGTGGCGGGGAAGTGCAAACGTACACGTTTTCGGCCGAAAACGCGTTTTCCGGCGAAAACGCACACCACGGCTCTTTCTGAGAAAAAGCAAGCACGGAGGACGAGAATCGCTTTTGCCCTGCGTAGCGTTCTGAGCAGCGGGTAGAAATAGGCAGCGAATTGCCGGCTAGCAGCTTCCCTGTGGCCGGGAAGTGCAAACGTACACGTTTTCGGCCGAAAACGCGTTTTCTGGCGAAAAAGCACACCATGGCTCTTTCTGAGAAAAAGCAAGCACGGAGGACGAAAATCGCTTTTGCCCTGCGTAGCGTTCCGGGCAGCGGGTAGAACCAGGCAGCGAATTCCCGGCTAGCAGCTTCCCTGTGGCCGGGAAGTGCAAACGTACACGTTTTCGGCCGAAAAAGCGTTTTCCGGCGAAAACGCACACCACGGTTCTTTCTGAGAATAAGCAAGCACGGAGGACGAGAATCGCTTTTGCCCTGCGTAGCGTTCCGGGCAGCGGGTAGAACCAGGCAAAGAATTCTCGGCTAGCAGCTTCCCTGTGGCCGGGAAGTGCAAACGTACACGTTTTCGGCCGAAAACGCGTTTTGCGGCGAAAACGCACACCACTGCTCTTTCTGAGATAAAGCAAGCACGGAGGACGAGAATCGCTTTTGCCCTGCGTAGCGTTCTGAGCAGCGGGTAGAAATAGGCAGCGAATTCCCGGCTAGCAGCTTCCCTGTGGCGCGGAAGTGCAAACGTACACGTTTTCGGCCGAAAACGCGTTTTCCCGCGAAAACGCACACCACGGCTCTTTCTGAGAAAAAGAAAGCACGGAGGACGAGAATCGCTTTTGCCTTACGTAGCGTTCCGGGCAGCGGGTAGAACCAGGCAGAGAATTCCCGGCTAGCAGCTTCCCTGTGGCGGGGAAGTGCAAACGTACACGTTTTCGGCCAAAAACGCGTTTTCCGGCGAAAACGCACACCACGGCTCTTTCTGAGAAAAAGCAAGCACGGAGGACGAGAATCGCTTTTGCCCTGAGTAGCGTTCCGGGCAGCGGGTAGAACCAGGCAGAGAATTCCCGGCTAGCAGCTTCCCTGTGGCCGGGAAGTGCAAACGTACACGTTTTCGGCCGAAAACGCGTTTTCTAGCGAAAACGCACACCACGGCTCTTTCTGAGAAAAAGCAAGCACGGAGGACGAGAATCGCTTTTGCCCTGCGTAGTGTTCCGGGCAGCGGGTAGAACCAGGCAGAGAATTCCCGGCTAGCAGCTTCCCTGTGGCCGGGAAGTGCAAACGTAGACGTTTTCGGCCGAAAACGCGTTTTGCGGCGAAAACGCACACCACGGCTCTTTCTGAGAAAAAGCAAGCACGGAGGACGAGAATCGCTTTTGCCCTGCGTAGCGTTCCGGGCAGCGGGTAGAACCAGGCAGAGAATTCCCGGCTAGCAGCTTCCCTGTGGCGGGGAAGTGCAAACGTACACGTTTTCGGCCGAAAACGCGTTTTCCGGCGAAAACGCACACCACGGCTCTTTCTGAGAAAAAGCAAGCACGGAGGACGAGAATCGCTTTTGCCCTGCGTAGCGTTCCGGGCAGCGGGTAGAACCAGGCAGAGAATTCCCGGCTAGCAGCTTCCCTGTGGCGGGGAAGTGCAAACGTACACGTTTTCGGCCGAAAACGCGTTTTCCGGCGAAAACGCACACCACGGCTCTTTCTGAGAAAAAGGAAGAACGGAGGACGAGAATCGCTTTTGCCCTGCGTAGCGTTCCGGGCAGCGGGTAGAACCAGGCAGCGAATTCCCGGCTAGCAGCTTCCCTGTGGCCGGGAAGTGCAAACGTACACGTTTTCGGCCGAAAACGCGTTTTCCCGCGAAAACGCACACCACGGCTCTTTCTGAGAAAAAGAAAGCACGGAGGACGAGAATCGCTTTTGCCTTGCGTAGCGTTCCGGGCAGCGGGTAGAACCAGGCAGAGAATTCCCGGCTAGCAGCTTCCCTGTGGCGGGGAAGTGCAAACGTACACGTTTTCGGCCAAAAACGCGTTTTCCGGCGAAAACGCACACCACGGCTCTTTCTGAGAAAAAGCAAGCACGGAGGACGAGAATCGCTTTTGCCCTGAGTAGCGTTCCGGGCAGCGGGTAGAACCAGGCAGAGAATTCCCGGCTAGCAGCTTCCCTGTGGCCGGGAAGTGCAAACGTACACGTTTTCGGCCGAAAACGCGTTTTCTAGCGAAAACGCACACCACGGCTCTTTCTGAGAAAAAGCAAGCACGGAGGACGAGAATCGCTTTTGCCCTGCGTAGTGTTCCGGGCAGCGGGTAGAACCAGGCAGAGAATTCCCGGCTAGCAGCTTCCCTGTGGCCGGGAAGTGCAAACGTAGACGTTTTCGGCCGAAAACGCGTTTTGCGGCGAAAACGCACACCACGGCTCTTTCTGAGAAAAAGCAAGCACGGAGGACGAGAATCGCTTTTGCCCTGCGTAGCGTTCCGGGCAGCGGGTAGAACCAGGCAGAGAATTCCCGGCTAGCAGCTTCCCTGTGGCGGGGAAGTGCAAACGTACACGTTTTCGGCCGAAAACGCGTTTTCCCGGCGAAAAGCACACCACGGATCTTTCTGAGAAAAAGCAAGCACGGAGGACGAGAATCGCTTTTGCCCTGCGTAGCGTTCCGGGCAGCGGGTAGAACCAGGCAGAGAATTCCCGGCTAGCAGCTTCCCTGTGGCCGGGAAGTGCAAACGTACACGTTTTCGCCGAAAACACGTTTTCCGGCGAAAACGCACACCACGGCTCTTTCTGAGAAAAAGCAAGCACGGAGGACGAGAATCGCTTTTGCCCTGCGTAGCGTTCCGGGCAGCGGGTAGAACCAGGCAGAGAATTCCCGTCTAGCAGCTTCCCTGTGGCCGGGAAGTGCAAACGTAAACGTCTTCGGCCGAAAACGCTTTTTCGGCGAAAACGCACACCACGGCTCTTTCTGAGAAAAAGCAAGCACGGACGACGAGAATCGCTTTTGCCCTGCGTAGCGTTCCGGGCAGCGGGTAGAACCAGGCAGAGAATTCCCGGCTAGCAGCTTCCCTGTGGCCGGGAAGTGCAAACGTACAGGTTTTCGGCCGAAAACGTGTTTTCCCGCGAAAACGCACACCACGGCTCTTTCTGAGATAAAGCAAGCACGGAGGACGAGAATCGCTTTTGCCCTGCGTAGCGTTCCGGGCAGCGGGTAGAACCAGGCAGAGAATTCCCGGCTAGCAGCTTCCCTGTCGCCTGGAAGTGCAAACGTACACGTTTTCGGCCGGAAACGCGTTTTCCCGCGAAAACGCACACCACGGCTCTTTCTGAGAAAAAGCAAGCACGGAGGACGAGAATCGCTTTTGCCCTGCGTAGCGTTCTGAGCAGCGGGTAGAAATAGGCAGCGAATTGCCGGCTAGCAGCTTCCCTGTGGCCGGGAAGTGCAAACGTACACGTTTTCGGCCGAAAACACGTTTTCCGGCGAAAAAGCACACCATGGCTCTTTCTGAGAAAAAGCAAGCACGGAGGACGAGAATCGCTTTTGCCCTGCGTAGCGTTCCTGGCAGCGGGTAGAACCAGGCAGAGAATTCCCGTCTAGCAGCTTCCCTGTGGCGGGGAAGTGCAAACGTACACGTTTTCGGCCGAAAACGCGTTTTGCGGCGAAAACGCACACCACGGCTCTTTCTGAGAAAAAGCAAGCACGGAGGACGAGAATCGCTTTTGCCCTGCGTAGCGTTCCGGGCAGCGGGTAGAACCAGGCAGAGAATTCCCGGCTAGCAGCTTCCCTGTGGCCGGGAAGTGCAAACGTACACGTTTTCGGCCGAAAACACGTTTTCCAGCGAAAGAGCACACCACGGCTCTTTCTGAGAAAAAGCAAGCACGGAGGACGAGAATCGCTTTTGCCCTGCGTAGCGTTCCGGGCAGCGGGTAGAACCAGGCAGAGAATTCCCGGCTAGCAGCTTCCCTGTGGCCGGGAAGTGCAAACGTACACGTTTTCGGCCGAAAACGCGTTTTCCTGCGAAAACGCACACCACGCCTCTTTCTGAGAAAAAGCAAGCACGGAGGACGAGAATCGCTTTTGCCCTGCGTAGCGTTCCGGGCAGCGGGTAGAACCAGGCAGAGAATTCCCGTCTAGCAGCTTCCCTGTGGCCGGGAAGTGCAAACGTAAACGTCTTCGGCCGAAAACGCTTTTTCGGCGAAAACGCACACCACGGCTCTTTCTGAGAAAAAGCAAGCACGGAGGACGAGAATCGCTTTTGCCCTGCGTAGGGTTCCGGGCAGCGGGTAGAACCAGGCAGAGAATTCCCGGCTAGCAGCTTCCCTGTGGCGGGGAAGTGCAAACGTACACGTTTTCGGCCGAAAACGCGTTTTCCGGCGAAAACGCACACCACGGCTCTTTCTGAGAAAAAGCAAGCACGGAGGACGAGAACCGCTTTTGCCCTGCGTAGCGTTCCGGGCAGCGGGTAGAACCAGGCAGAGAATTCCCGTCTAGCAGCTTCCCTGTGGCCTGGAAGTGCAAACGTACACGTTTTCGGCCGGAAACGCGTTTTCCCGCGAAAACGCACACCACGGCTCTTTCTGAGAAAAAGCAAGCACGGAGGACGAGAATCGCTTTTGCCCTGCGTAGCGTTCTGAGCAGCGGGTAGAAATAGGCAGCGAATTGCCGGCTAGCAGCTTCCCTGTGGCCGGGAAGTGCAAACGTACACGTTTTCGGCCGACAACGCGTTTTCCGGCGAAAAAGCACACCATGGCTCTTTCTGAGAAAAAGCAAGCACGGAGGACGAGAATCGCTTTTGCCCTGCGTAGCGTTCCGGGCAGCGGGTATAACCAGGCAGAGAATTCACGGCTAGCAGCTTCCCTGTGTCGGGGAAGTGCAAACGTACACGTTTTCGGCCGAAAACGCGTTTTCCAGCGAAAACGCACACCACGGCTCTTTCTGAGAAAAAGCAAGCACGGAGGACGAGAATCGCTTTTGCCCTGCGTAGCGTTCCGGGCAGCGGGTAGAACCAGGCAGAGAATTCCCGGCTAGCAGCTTCCCTGTGGCCGGGAAGTGAAAACGTACACGTTTTCGGCCGAAAACACGTTTTCCAGCGAAAAAGCACACCACGGCACTTTCTGAGAAAAAGCAAGCACGGAGGACGAGAATCGCTTTTGCCCTGCGTAGCGTTCTGAGCAGCGGGTAGAAATAGGCAGCGAATTGCCGGCTAGCAGCTTCCCTGTGGCCGGGAAGTGCAAACGTACACGTTTTCGGCCGAAAACGCGTTTTCTGGCGAAAACGCACACCACGGCTCTTTCTGAGAAAAAGCAAGCAAGGAGGACGAGAATCGCTTTTGCCCTGCGTAGCGTTCCGGGCAGCGGGTAGAACCAGGCAGAGAATTCCCGGCTAGCAGCTTCCCTGTGGCGGGGAAGTGCAAACGTACACGTTTTCGGCCGAAAACGCGTTTTCTGGCGAAAACGCACACCACGGCTCTTTCTGAGAAAAAGCAAGCACGGAGGACGAGAATCCCTTTTGCCCTGCGTAGTGTTCCGGGCAGCGGGTAGAACCAGGCAGAGAATTCCCGGCTAGCAGCTTCCCTGTGGCGGGGAAGTGCAAACGTACACGTTTTCGGCCGAAAACGCGTTTTGCGGCGAAAACACACACCACGGCTCTTTCTGAGAAAAAGCAAGCACGGAGGACGAGAATCGCTTTTGCCCTGCGTAGCGTTCCGGGCAGCGGGTAGAACCAGGCAGAGAATTCCCGGCTAGCAGCTTCCCTGTGGCGGGGAAGTGCAAACGTACACGTTTTCGGCCGAAAACTCGTTTTCCGGCGAAAACGCACACCACGGCTCTTTCTGAGAAAAAGCAAGCACGGAGGACGAGAATCGCTTTTGCCTGCGTAGCGTTCTGAGCAGCGGGTAGAAATAGGCAGCGAATTGCCGGCTAGCAGCTTCCCTGTGGCCGGGAAGTGCAAACGTACACGTTTTCGGCCGAAAACGCGTTTTCTGGCGAAAAAGCACACCATGGCTCTTTCTGAGAAAAAGCAAGCACGGAGGACGAAAATCGCTTTTGCCCTGCGTAGCGTTCCGGGCAGCGGGTAGAACCAGGCAGCGAATTCCCGGCTAGCAGCTTCCCTGTGGCCGGGAAGTGCAAACGTACACGTTTTCGGCCGAAAAAGCGTTTTCCGGCGAAAACGCACACCACGGTTCTTTCTGAGAATAAGCAAGCACGGAGGACGAGAATCGCTTTTGCCCTGCGTAGCGTTCCGTGCAGCGGGTAGAACCAGGCAAAGAATTCTCGGCTAGCAGCTTCCCTGTGGCCGGGAAGTGCAAACGTACACGTTTTCGGCCGAAAACGCGTTTTGCGGCGAAAACGCACACCACTGCTCTTTCTGAGATAAAGCAAGCACGGAGGACGAGAATCGCTTTTGCCCTGCGTAGCGTTCTGAGCAGCGGGTAGAAATAGGCAGCGAATTCCCGGCTAGCAGCTTCCCTGTGGCGCGGAAGTGCAAACGTACACGTTTTCGGCCGAAAACGCGTTTTCCAGCGAAAACGCACACCACGGCTCTTTCTGAGAAAAAGAAAGCACGGAGGACGAGAATCGCTTTTGCCTTGCGTAGCGTTCCGGGCAGCGGGTAGAACCAGGCAGAGAATTCCCGGCTAGCAGCTTCCCTGTGGCGGGGAAGTGCAAACGTACACGTTTTCGGCCAAAAACGCGTTTTCCGGCGAAAACGCACACCACGGCTCTTTCTGAGAAAAAGCAAGCACGGAGGACGAGAATCGCTTTTGCCCTGAGTAGCGTTCCGGGCAGCGGGTAGAACCAGGCAGAGAATTCCCGGCTAGCAGCTTCCCTGTGGCCGGGAAGTGCAAACGTACACGTTTTCGGCCGAAAACGCGTTTTCTAGCGAAAACGCACACCACGGCTCTTTCTGAGAAAAAGCAAGCACGGAGGACGAGAATCGCTTTTGCCCTGCGTAGTGTTCCGGGCAGCGGGTAGAACCAGGCAGAGAATTCCCGGCTAGCAGCTTCCCTGTGGCCGGGAAGTGCAAACGTAGACGTTTTCGGCCGAAAACGCGTTTTGCGGCGAAAACGCACACCACGGCTCTTTCTGAGAAAAAGCAAGCACGGAGGACGAGAATCGCTTTTGCCCTGCGTAGCGTTCCGGGCAGCGGGTAGAACCAGGCAGAGAATTCCCGGCTAGCAGCTTCCCTGTGGCGGGGAAGTGCAAACGTACACGTTTTCGGCCGAAAACGCGTTTTCCGGCGAAAACGCACACCACGGCTCTTTCTGAGAAAAAGCAAGCACGGAGGACGAGAATCGCTTTTGCCCTGCGTAGCGTTCCGGGCAGCGGGTAGAACCAGGCAGAGAATTCCCGGCTAGCAGCTTCCCTGTGGCCGGGAAGTGCAAACGTACACGTTTTCGCCGAAAACACGTTTTCCGGCGAAAACGCACACCACGGCTCTTTCTGAGAAAAAGCAAGCACGGAGGACGAGAATCGCTTTTGCCCTGCGTAGCGTTCCGGGCAGCGGGTAGAACCAGGCAGAGAATTCCCGTCTAGCAGCTTCCCTGTGGCCGGGAAGTGCAAACGTAAACGTCTTCGGCCGAAAACGCTTTTTCGGCGAAAACGCACACCACGGCTCTTTCTGAGAAAAAGCAAGCACGGACGACGAGAATCGCTTTTGCCCTGCGTAGCGTTCCGGGCAGCGGGTAGAACCAGGCAGAGAATTCCCGGCTAGCAGCTTCCCTGTGGCCGGGAAGTGCAAACGTACAGGTTTTCGGCCGAAAACGTGTTTTCCCGCGAAAACGCACACCACGGCTCTTTCTGAGATAAAGCAAGCACGGAGGACGAGAATCGCTTTTGCCCTGCGTAGCGTTCCGGGCAGCGGGTAGAACCAGGCAGAGAATTCCCGGCTAGCAGCTTCCCTGTGGCGGGGAAGTGCAAACGTACACGTTTTCGGCCGGAAACGCGTTTTCCCGCGAAAACGCACACCACGGCTCTTTCTGAGAAAAAGCAAGCACGGAGGACGAGAATCGCTTTTGCCCTGCGTAGCGTTCTGAGCAGCGGGTAGAAATAGGCAGCGAATTGCCGGCTAGCAGCTTCCCTGTGGCCGGGAAGTGCAAACGTACACGTTTTCGGCTGAAAACACGTTTTCCGGCGAAAAAGCACACCATGGCTCTTTCTGAGAAAAAGCAAGCACGGAGGACGAGAATCGCTTTTGCCCTGCGTAGCGTTCCTGGCAGCGGGTAGAACCAGGCAGAGAATTCCCGTCTAGCAGCTTCCCTGTGGCGGGGAAGTGCAAACGTACACGTTTTCGGCCGAAAACGCGTTTTGCGGCGAAAACGCACACCACGGCTCTTTCTGAGAAAAAGCAAGCACGGAGGACGAGAATCGCTTTTGCCCTGCGTAGCGTTCCGGGCAGCGGGTAGAACCAGGCAGAGAATTCCCGGCTAGCAGCTTCCCTGTGGCCGGGAAGTGCAAACGTACACGTTTTCGGCCGAAAACACGTTTTCCAGCGAAAGAGCACACCACGGCTCTTTCTGAGAAAAAGCAAGCACGGAGGACGAGAATCGCTTTTGCCCTGCGTAGCGTTCCGGGCAGCGGGTAGAACCAGGCAGAGAATTCCCGGCTAGCAGCTTCCCTGTGGCCGGGAAGTGCAAACGTACACGTTTTCGGCCGAAAACGCGTTTTCCCGCGAAAACGCACACCACGGCTCTTTCTGAGAAAAAGCAAGCACGGAGGACGAGAATCGCTTTTGCCCTGCGTAGCGTTCCGGGCAGCGGGTAGAACCAGGCAGAGAATTCCCGTCTAGCAGCTTCCCTGTGGCGGGGAAGTGCAAACGTAAACGTCTTCGGCCGAAAACGCTTTTTCGGCGAAAACGCACACCACGGCTCTTTCTGAGAAAAAGCAAGCACGGAGGACGAGAATCGCTTTTGCCCTGCGTAGGGTTCCGGGCAGCGGGTAGAACCAGGCAGAGAATTCCCGGCTAGCAGCTTCCCTGTGGCGGGGAAGTGCAAACGTACACGTTTTCGGCCGAAAACGCGTTTTCCGGCGAAAACGCACACCACGGCTCTTTCTGAGAAAAAGCAAGCACGGAGGACGAGAACCGCTTTTGCCCTGCGTAGCGTTCCGGGCAGCGGGTAGAACCAGGCAGAGAATTCCCGTCTAGCAGCTTCCCTGTGGCCTGGAAGTGCAAACGTACACGTTTTCGGCCGGAAACGCGTTTTCCCGCGAAAACGCACACCACGGCTCTTTCTGAGAAAAAGCAAGCACGGAGGACGAGAATCGCTTTTGCCCTGCGTAGCGTTCTGAGCAGCGGGTAGAAATAGGCAGCGAATTGCCGGCTAGCAGCTTCCCTGTGGCCGGGAAGTGCAAACGTACACGTTTTCGGCCGACAACGCGTTTTCCGGCGAAAAAGCACACCATGGCTCTTTCTGAGAAAAAGCAAGCACGGAGGACGAGAATCGCTTTTGCCCTGCGTAGCGTTCCGGGCAGCGGGTATAACCAGGCAGAGAATTCCCGTCTAGCAGCTTCCCTGTGGCGGGGAAGTGCAAACGTACACGTTTTCGGCCGAAAACGCGTTTTGCGGCGAAAACGCACACCACGGCTCTTTCTGAGAAAAAGCAAGCACGGAGGACGAGAATCGCTTTTGCCCTGCGTAGCGTTCCGGGCAGCGGGTAGAACCAGGCAGAGAATTCCCGGCTAGCAGCTTCCCTGTGGCCGGGAAGTGCAAACGTACACGTTTTCGGCCGAAAACACGTTTTCCAGCGAAAGAGCACACCACGGCTCTTTCTGAGAAAAAGCAAGCACGGAGGACGAGAATCGCTTTTGCCCTGCGTAGCGTTCCGGGCAGCGGGTAGAACCAGGCAGAGAATTCCCGGCTAGCAGCTTCCCTGTGGCCGGGAAGTGCAAACGTACACGTTTTCGGCCGAAAACGCGTTTTCCCGCGAAAACGCACACCACGGCTCTTTCTGAGAAAAAGCAAGCACGGAGGACGAGAATCGCTTTTGCCCTGCGTAGCGTTCCGGGCAGCGGGTAGAACCAGGCAGAGAATTCCCGTCTAGCAGCTTCCCTGTGGCGGGGAAGTGCAAACGTAAACGTCTTCGGCCGAAAACGCTTTTTCGGCGAAAACGCACACCACGGCTCTTTCTGAGAAAAAGCAAGCACGGAGGACGAGAATCGCTTTTGCCCTGCGTAGGGTTCCGGGCAGCGGGTAGAACCAGGCAGAGAATTCCCGGCTAGCAGCTTCCCTGTGGCGGGGAAGTGCAAACGTACACGTTTTCGGCCGAAAACGCGTTTTCCGGCGAAAACGCACACCACGGCTCTTTCTGAGAAAAAGCAAGCACGGAGGACGAGAACCGCTTTTGCCCTGCGTAGCGTTCTGAGCAGCGGGTAGAAATAGGCAGCGAATTGCCGGCTAGCAGCTTCCCTGTGGCCGGGAAGTGCAAACGTACACGTTTTCGGCCGACAACGCGTTTTCCGGTGAAAAAGCACACCATGGCTCTTTCTGAGAAAAAGCAAGCACGGAGGACGAGAATCGCTTTTGCCCTGCGTAGCGTTCCGGGCAGCGGGTATAACCAGGCAGAGAATTCACGGCTAGCAGCTTCCCTGTGTCGGGGAAGTGCAAACGTACACGTTTTCGGCCGAAAACGCGTTTTCCAGCGAAAACGCACACCACGGCTCTTTCTGAGAAAAAGCAAGCACGGAGGACGAGAATCGCTTTTGCCCTGCGTAGCGTTCCGGGCAGCGGGTAGAACCAGGCAGAGAATTCCCGGCTAGCAGCTTCCCTGTGGCCGGGAAGTGAAAACGTACACGTTTTCGGCCGAAAACACGTTTTCCAGCGAAAAAGCACACCACGGCTCTTTCTGAGAAAAAGCAAGCACGGAGGACGAGAATCGCTTTTGCCCTGCGTAGCGTTCTGAGCAGCGGGTAGAAATAGGCAGCGAATTGCCGGCTAGCAGCTTCCCTGTGGCCGGGAAGTGCAAACGTACACGTTTTCGGCCGAAAACGCGTTTTCTGGCGAAAACGCACACCACGGCTCTTTCTGAGAAAAAGCAAGCAAGGAGGACGAGAATCGCTTTTGCCCTGCGTAGCGTTCCGGGCAGCGGGTAGAACCAGGCAGAGAATTCCCGGCTAGCAGCTTCCCTGTGGCCGGGAAGTGCAAACGTACACGTTTTCGGCCGAAAACGCGTTTTCTGGCGAAAACGCACACCACGGCTCTTTCTGAGAAAAAGCAAGCACGGAGGACGAGAATACCTTTTGCCCTGCGTAGTGTTCCGGGCAGCGGGTAGAACCAGGCAGAGAATTCCCGGCTAGCAGCTTCCCTGTGGCGGGGAAGTGCAAACGTACACGTTTTCGGCCGAAAACGCGTTTTGCGGCGAAAACACACACCACGGCTCTTTCTGAGAAAAAGCAAGCACGGAGGACGAGAATCGCTTTTGCCCTGCGTAGCGTTCCGGGCAGCGGGTAGAACCAGGCAGAGAATTCCCGGCTAGCAGCTTCCCTGTGGCGGGGAAGTGCAAACGTACACGTTTTCGGCCGAAAACTCGTTTTCCGGCGAAAACGCACACCACGGCTCTTTCTGAGAAAAAGCAAGCACGGAGGACGAGAATCGCTTTTGCCTGCGTAGCGTTCTGAGCAGCGGGTAGAAATAGGCAGCGAATTGCCGGCTAGCAGCTTCCCTGTGGCCGGGAAGTGCAAACGTACACGTTTTCGGCCGAAAACGCGTTTTCCGGCGAAAAAGCACACCACGGCTCTTTCTGAGAAAAAGCAAGCACGGAGGACGAGAATCGCTTTTGCCCTGCGTAGCGTTCCGGGCAGCGGGTATAACCAGGCAGAGAATTCCCGGCTAGCAGCTTCCCTGTGGCGGGGAAGTGCAAACGTACACGTTTTCGGCCGAAAACGCGTTTTCCCTCGAAAACGCACACCACGGCTCTTTCTGAGAAAAAGCAAGCACGGAGGACGAGAATCGCTTTTGCTCTGCGTAGCGTTCCGGGCAGCGGGTAGAACCAGGCAGAGAATTCCCGGCTAGCAGCTTCGCTGTGGCGGGGAAGTGCAAACGTACACGTTTTCGGCCGAAAACGCGTTTTCCGGCGAAAACGCACACCACGGCTCTTTCTGAGAAAAAGCAAGCACGGAGGACGAGAATCGCTTTTGCCCTGCGTAGCGTTTCGGGCAGCGGGTAGAACCAGGCAGAGAATTCCCGGCTAGCAGCTTCCCTGTGGCCGGGAAGTGCAAACGTACACGTTTTCGGCCGAAAACACGTTTTCCGGCGAAAACGCACACCACGGCTCTTTCTGAAAAAAAGCAAGCACGGAAGACGAGAATCGCTTTTGCCCTGCGTAGCGTTCCGGGCAGCGGGTAGAAACAGGCAGAGAATTCCCGGCTAGCAGCTTCCCTGTGGCCGGGAAGTGCAAACGTAAACGTTTTCGGCCGAAAACGAGTTTTCCGGCGAAAACGCACACCACGGCTCTTTCTGAGTAAAAGCAAGCACGGAGGACCAGAATCGCTTTTGCCCTGCGTAGCGTTCCGGGCAGCGGGTAGAACCAGGCAGAGAATTCCCGGCTAGCAGCTTCCCTGTGGCGGGGAAGTGCAAACGTACACGTTTTCGGCCGAAAACGTGTTTTCCAGCGAAAAAGCACACCATGGCTGTTTCTGAGAAAAAGCAAGCATGGAGGACGAGAATCGCTTTTGCCCTGCGTAGTGTTCCGGGCAGCGGGTAGAACCAGGCAGAGAATTCCCGGCTAGCAGCTTCCCTGTGGCGGGGAAGTGCAAACGTACACGTTTTCGGCCGAAAAAGCGTTTTCGGGCGAAAATGCACACCACGGCTCTTTCTGAGAAAAAGCAAGCACGGAGGACGAGAATCGCTTTTGCCCTGCGTAGCGTTCCGGGCAGCGGGTAGAACCAGGCAGAGAATTCCCGTCTAGCAGCTTCCCTGTGGCGGGGAAGTGCAAACGTACACGTTTTCGGCCGAAAACGCGTTTTCCGGCGAAAACGCACACCACGGCTCTTTCTGAGAAAAAGCAAGCACGGAGGACGAGAATCGCTTTTGCCCTGCGTAGCGTTCTGAGCAGCGGGTAGAAATAGGCAGCGAATTGCCGGCTAGCAGCTTCCCTGTGGCCGGGAAGTGCAAACGTACACGTTTCCGGCCGAAAACCCGTTTTCCGGAGAAAAAGCACACCATGGCTCTTTCTGAGAAAAAGCAAGCACGGAGGACGAGAATCGCTTTTGCTCTGCGTAGCGTTCCGGGCAGCGGGTAGAACCAGGCAGAGAATTCCCGGCTAGCAGCTTCCCTGTGGCGGGGAAGTGCAAACGTACACGTTTTCGGCCGAAAACGCGTTTTCCGGCGAAAACGCACACCACGGCTCTTTCTGAGAAAAAGCAAGCACGGAGGACGAGAATCGCTTTTGCCCTGCGTAGCGTTCCGGGCAGCGGGTAGAACCAGGCAGAGAATTCCCGGCTAGCAGCTTCCCTGTGGCGGGGAAGTGCAAACGTACACGTTTTCGGCCGAAAACGCGTTTTGCGGAGAAAACGCACACCACTGCTCTTTCTGAGATAAAGCAAGCACGGAGGACGAGAATCGCTTTTGCCCTGCGTAGCGTTCCGGGCAGCGGGTAGAACCAGGCAGAGAATTCCCGGCTAGCAGCTTCCCTGTGGCCGGGAAGTGCAAACGTACACGTTTTCGGCCGAAAACGCGTTTTCCGGCGAAAACGCACACCACGGCTCTTTCTGAGAAAAAGCAAGCACGGAGGACGAGAACCGCTTTTGCCCTGCGTAGCGTTCCGGGCAGCGTGTAGAACCAGGCAGAGAATTCCCGGCTAGCAGCTTCCCTGTGGCCGGGAAGTGCAAACGTACACGTTTTCGGCCGAAAACGCGTTTTCCCTCGAAAACGCACACCACGGCTCTTTCTGAGAAAAAGCAAGCACGGAGGACGAGAATCGCTTTTGCTCTGCGTAGCGTTCCGGGCAGCGGGTAGAACCAGGCAGAGAATTCCCGGCTAGCAGCTTCGCTGTGGCGGGGAAGTGCAAACGTACACGTTTTCGGCCGAAAACACGTTTTCCGGCGAAAAGGCACACCACGGCTCTTTCTGAAAAAAAGCAAGCACGGAAGACGAGAATCGCTTTTGCCCTGCGTAGCGTTCCGGGCAGCAGGTAGAAACTGGCAGAGAATTCCCGGCTAGCAGCTTCCCTGTGGCCGGGAAGTGCAAACGTAAACGTTTTCGGCCGAAAACGAGTTTTCCGGCGAAAACGCACACCACGGCTCTTTCTGAGTAAAAGCAAGCACGGAGGACGAGAATCGCTTTTGCCCTGCGTAGCGTTCCGGGCAGCGGGTAGAACCAGGCAGAGAATTCCCGGCTAGCAGCTTCCCTGTGGCGGGGAAGTGCAAACGTACACGTTTTCGGCCGAAAACGTGTTTTCCAGCGAAAAAGCACACCATGGCTGTTTCTGAGAAAAAGCAAGCATGGAGGACGAGAATCGCTTTTGCCCTGCGTAGTGTTCCGGGCAGCGGGTAGAACCAGGCAGAGAATTCCCGGCTAGCAGCTTCCCTGTGGCGGGGAAGTTCAAACGTACACGTTTTCGGCCGAAAAAGCGTTTTCGGGCGAAAACGCACACCACGGCTCTTTCTGAGAAAAAGCAAGCACGGAGGACGAGAATCGTTTTTGCCCTGCGTAGCGTTCCGGGCAGCGGGTAGAACCAGGCAGAGAATTCCCGTCTAGCAGCTTCCCTGTGGCGGGGAAGTGCAAACGTACACGTTTTCGGCCGAAAACGCGTTTTCCCTCGAAAACGCACACCACGGCTCTTTCTGAGAAAAAGCAAGCACGGAGGACGAGAATCGCTTTTGCCCTGCGTAGCGTTCTGAGCAGCGGGTAGAAATAGGCAGCGAATTGCCGGCTAGCAGCTTCCCTGTGGCCGGGAAGTGCAAAGTACACGTTTCCGGCCGAAAACCCGTTTTCCGGAGAAAAAGCACACCATGGCTCTTTCTGAGAAAAAGCAAGCACGGAGGACGAGAATCGCTTTTGCCCTGCGTAGCGTTCCGGGCAGCGGGTAGAACCAGGCAGAGAATTCCCGGCTAGCAGCTTCCCTGTGGCGGGGAAGTGCAAACGTACACGTTTTCGGCCGAAAACGCGTTTTCCGGCGAAAACTCACACCACGGCTCTTTCTGAGAAAAAGCAAGCACGGAGGACGAGAATCGCTTTTGCCCTGCGTAGCGTTCCAGGCAGCGGGTAGAACCAGGCAGAGAATTCCCGGCTAGCAGCTTCCCTGTGGCGGGGAAGTGCAAACGTACACGTTTTCGGCCGAAAACGCGTTTTACGGCGAAAACGCACACCACGGCTCTTTCTGAGAAAAAGCAAGCACGGAGGACGAGAATCGCTTTTGCCCTGCGTAGCGTTCTGAGCAGCGGGTAGAAATAGGCAGCGAATTGCCGGCTAGCAGCTTCCCTGTGGCCGGGAAGTGCAAACGTACACGTTTTCGGCCGAAAAAGCGTTTTCCGGCGAAAACGCACACCACGGTTCTTTCTGAGAAAAAGCAAGCACGGAGGACGAGAATCGCTTTTGCCCTGCGTAGCGTTCCGGGCAGCGGGTAGAACCAGGCAAAGAATTCTCGGCTAGCACCTTCCCTGTGGCCGGGAAGTGCAAACGTACACGTTTTCGGCCGAAAACGCATTTTGCGGCGAAAACGCACACCACTGCTCTTTCTGAGATAAAGCAAGCACGGAGGACGAGAATCGCTTTTGCCCTGCGTAGCGTTCTGAGCAGCGGGTAGAAATAGGCAGCGAATTCCCGGCTAGCAGCTTCCCTGTGGCGGGGAAGTGCAAACGTACACGTTTTCGGCCGAAAACGCGTTTTCCGGCGAAAACGCACACCACGGCTCTTTCTGAGAAAAAGAAAGCACGGAGGACGAGAATCGCTTTTGCCCTGCGTAGCGTTCCGGGCAGCGGGTAGAACCAGGCAGAGAATTCCCGGCTAGCAGCTTCCCTGTGGCGGGGAAGTGCAAACGTACACGTTTTCGGCCAAAAACGCGTTTTCCGGCGAAAACGCACACCACGGCTCTTTCTGAGAAAAAGCAAGCACGGAGGACGAGAATCGCTTTTGCCCTGCGTATCGTTCTGAGCAGCGGGTAGAAATAGGCAGCGAATTGCCGGCTAGCAGCTTCCTTGTGGCGGGGAAGTGCAAACGTACACGTTTTCGGCCGAAAACTCGTTTTCCGGCGAAAAAGCACACCATGGCTCTTTCTGAGAAAAAGCAAGCACGGAGGACGAAAATCGCTTTTGCCCTGCGTAGCGTTCCGGGCAGCGGGTAGAACCAGGCAGCGAATTCCCGGCTAGCAGCTTCCCTGTGGCCGGGAAGTGCAAACGTACACGTTTTCAGCCGAAAAAGCGTTTTCCGGCGAAAACGCACACCACGGTTCTTTCTGAGAAAAAGCAAGCACGGAGGACGAGAATCGCTTTTGCCCTGCGTAGCGTTCCGGGCAGCGGGTAGAACCAGGCAGAGAATTCCCGGCTAGCAGCTTCCCTGTGGCGGGGAAGTGCAAACGTACACGTTTTCGGCCGAAAACGCGTTTTGCGGCGAAAACGCACACCACGGCTCTTCCTGAGATAAAGCAAGCACGGAGGACGAGAATCGCTTTTGCCCTGCGTAGCGTTCCGGGCAGCGCGTAGAACCAGGCAGAGAATTCCCGTCTAGCAGCTTCCCTGTGGCCGGGAAGTGCAAACGTACACGTTTTCGGCCGGAAACGCGTTTTCCGGCGAAAACGCACACCACGGCTCTTTCTGAGATAAAGCAAGCACGGAGGACGAGAATCGCTTTTGCCCTGCGTAGCGTTCTGAGCAGCGGGTAGAAATAGGCAGCGAATTCCCGGCTAGCAGCTTCCCTGTGGCGGGGAAGTGCAAACGTACACGTTTTCGGCCGAAAACGCGTTTTCCGGCGAAAACGCACACCACGGCTCTTTCTGAGAAAAAGAAAGCACGGAGGACGAGAATCGCTTTTGCCCTGCGTAGCGTTCCGGGCAGCGGGTAGAACCAGGCAGAGAATTCCCGGCTAGCAGCTTCCCTGTGGCGGGGAAGTGCAAACGTACACGTTTTCGGCCAAAAACGCGTTTTCCGGCGAAAACGCACACCACGGCTCTTTCTGAGATAAAGCAAGCACGGAGGACGAGAATCGCTTTTGCCCTGCGTATCGTTCTGAGCAGCGGGTAGAAATAGGCAGCGAATTGCCGGCTAGCAGCTTCCCTGTGGCGGGGAAGTGCAAACGTACACGTTTTCGGCCGAAAACTCGTTTTCCGGCGAAAAAGCACACCATGGCTCTTTCTGAGAAAAAGCAAGCACGGAGGACGAAAATCGCTTTTGCCCTGCGTAGCGTTCCGGGCAGCGGGTAGAACCAGGCAGCGAATTCCCGGCTAGCAGCTTCCCTGTGGCCGGGAAGTGCAAACGTACACGTTTTCAGCCGAAAAAGCGTTTTCCGGCGAAAACGCACACCACGGTTCTTTCTGAGAAAAAGCAAGCACGGAGGACGAGAATCGCTTTTGCCCTGCGTAGCGTTCCGGGCAGCGGGTAGAACCAGGCAGAGAATTCCCGGCTAGCAGCTTCCCTGTGGCGGGGAAGTGCAAACGTACACGTTTTCGGCCGAAAACGCGTTTTGCGGCGAAAACGCACACCACGGCTCTTCCTGAGATAAAGCAAGCACGGAGGACGAGAATCGCTTTTGCCCTGCGTAGCGTTCCGGGCAGCGGGTAGAACCAGGCAGAGAATTCCCGTCTAGCAGCTTCCCTGTGGCCGGGAAGTGCAAACGTACACGTTTTCGGCCGGAAACGCGTTTTCCGGCGAAAACGCACACCACGGCTCTTTCTGAGAAAAAGCAAGCACGGAGGACGAGAATCGCTTTTGCCCTGCGTAGCGTTCTGAGCAGCGGGTAGAAATAGGCAGCGAATTCCCGGCTAGCAGCTTCCCTGTGGCCGGGAATTGAAAACGTACACGTTTTCGGCCGAAAACGCGTTTTCCGGCGAAAACGCACACCACGGTCCTTTCTGAGAAAAAGCAAGCACGGAGGACGAGAATAGCTTTTGCCCTGCGTAGCTTTCCAGGCAGCGGGTAGAACCAGGCAGAGAATTCCCGTCTAGCAGCTTCCCTGTGGCGGGGAAGTGCAAACGTACACGTTTTCGGCCGAAAACGCGTTTTGCGGCGAAAACGCACACCACGGCTCTTTCTGAGAAAAAGCAAGCACGGAGGACGAGAACCGCTTTTGCCCTGCGTAGCGTTCCGGGCAGCGGGTAGAACCAGGCAGAGAATTCCCGGCTAGCAGCTTCCCTGTGGCGGGGAAGTGCAAACGTACACGTTTTCGGCCGAAAACGCGTTTTCCGGCGAAAACGCACACCACGGCTCTTTCTGAGAAAAAGCAAGCACGGAGGACGAGAACCGCTTTTGCCCTGCGTAGCGTTCCGGGCAGCGGGTAGAACCAGGCAGAGAATTCCCGGCTAGCAGCTTCCCTGTGGCGGGGAAGTGCAAACGTACACGTTTTCGGCCGAAAACGCGTTTTCCGGCGAAAACGCACACCACGGCTCTTTCTGAGAAAAAGCAAGCACGGAGGACGAGAACCGCTTTTGCCCTGCGTAGCGTTCCGGGCAGCGGGTAGAACCAGGCAGAGAATTCCCGGCTAGCAGCTTCCCTGTGGCGGGGAAGTGCAAACGTACACGTTTTCGGCCGAAAACGCGTTTTCCGGCGAAAACGCACACCACGGCTCTTTCTGAGAAAAAGCAAGCACGGAGGACGAGAACCGCTTTTGCCCTGCGTAGCGTTCCGGGCAGCGGGTAGAACCAGGCAGAGAATTCCCGGCTAGCAGCTTCCCTGTGGCGGGGAAGTGCAAACGTACAC
The DNA here is from genome assembly GCF_965140245.1 of Athene noctua. Classification (NCBI taxonomy): domain Eukaryota; kingdom Metazoa; phylum Chordata; class Aves; order Strigiformes; family Strigidae; genus Athene; species Athene noctua. Next base: position 134,789 of record NW_027437745.1, read on the forward strand.
GTTTTCGGCCGAAAACGCGTTTTCCGGCGAAAACGCACACCACGGCTCTTTCTGAGAAAAAGCAAGCACGGAGGACGAGAACCGCTTTTGCCCTGCGTAGCGTTCCGGGCAGCGGGTAGAACCAGGCAGAGAATTCCCGGCTAGCAGCTTCCCTGTGGCGGGGAAGTGCAAACGTACACGTTTTCGGCCGAAAACGCGTTTTCCGGCGAAAACGCACACCACGGCTCTTTCTGAGAAAAAGCAAGCACGGAGGACGAGAACCGCTTTTGCCCTGCGTAGCGTTCCGGGCAGCGGGTAGAACCAGGCAGAGAAGTCCCGGCTAGCAGCTTCCCTGTGGCGGGGAAGTGCAAACGTACACGTTTTCGGCCGAAAACGCGTTTTCCGGCGAAAACGCACACCACGGCTCTTTCTGAGAAAAAGCAAGCACGGAGGACGAGAACCGCTTTTGCCCTGCGTAGCGTTCCGGGCAGCGGGTAGAACCAGGCAGAGAATTCCCGGCTAGCAGCTTCCCTGTGGCGGGGAAGTGCAAACGTACACGTTTTCGGCCGAAAACGCGTTTTCCGGCGAAAACGCACACCACGGCTCTTTCTGAGAAAAAGCAAGCACGGAGGACGAGAACCGCTTTTGCCCTGCGTAGCGTTCCGGGCAGCGGGTAGAACCAGGCAGAGAATTCCCGGCTAGCAGCTTCCCTGTGGCGGGGAAGTGCAAACGTACACGTTTTCGGCCGAAAACGCGTTTTCCGGCGAAAACGCACACCACGGCTCTTTCTGAGAAAAAGCAAGCACGGAGGACGAGAACCGCTTTTGCCCTGCGTAGCGTTCCGGGCAGCGGGTAGAACCAGGCAGAGAATTCCCGGCTAGCAGCTTCCCTGTGGCGGGGAAGTGCAAACGTACACGTTTTCGGCCGAAAACGCGTTTTCCGGCGAAAACGCACACCACGGCTCTTTCTGAGAAAAAGCAAGCACGGAGGACGAGAACCGCTTTTGCCCTGCGTAGCGTTCCGGGCAGCGGGTAGAACCAGGCAGAGAATTCCCGGCTAGCAGCTTCCCTGTGGCGGGGAAGTGCAAACGTACACGTTTTCGGCCGAAAACGCGTTTTCCGGCGAAAACGCACACCACGGCTCTTTCTGAGAAAAAGCAAGCACGGAGGACGAGAACCGCTTTTGCCCTGCGTAGCGTTCCGGGCAGCGGGTAGAACCAGGCAGAGAATTCCCGGCTAGCAGCTTCCCTGTGGCGGGGAAGTGCAAACGTACACGTTTTCGGCCGAAAACGCGTTTTCCGGCGAAAACGCACACCACGGCTCTTTCTGAGAAAAAGCAAGCACGGAGGACGAGAACCGCTTTTGCCCTGCGTAGCGTTCCGGGCAGCGGGTAGAACCAGGCAGAGAATTCCCGGCTAGCAGCTTCCCTGTGGCGGGGAAGTGCAAACGTACACGTTTTCGGCCGAAAACGCGTTTTCCGGCGAAAACGCACACCACGGCTCTTTCTGAGAAAAAGCAAGCACGGAGGACGAGAACCGCTTTTGCCCTGCGTAGCGTTCCGGGCAGCGGGTAGAACCAGGCAGAGAATTCCCGGCTAGCAGCTTCCCTGTGGCGGGGAAGTGCAAACGTACACGTTTTCGGCCGAAAACGCGTTTTCCGGCGAAAACGCACACCACGGCTCTTTCTGAGAAAAAGCAAGCACGGAGGACGAGAACCGCTTTTGCCCTGCGTAGCGTTCCGGGCAGCGGGTAGAACCAGGCAGAGAATTCCCGGCTAGCAGCTTCCCTGTGGCGGGGAAGTGCAAACGTACACGTTTTCGGCCGAAAACGCGTTTTCCGGCGAAAACGCACACCACGGCTCTTTCTGAGAAAAAGCAAGCACGGAGGACGAGAACCGCTTTTGCCCTGCGTAGCGTTCCGGGCAGCGGGTAGAACCAGGCAGAGAATTCCCGGCTAGCAGCTTCCCTGTGGCCGGGGAAGTGCAAACGTACACGTTTTCGGCCGAAAACGCGTTTTCCGGCGAAAACGCACACCACGGCTCTTTCTGAGAAAAAGCAAGCACGGAGGACGAGAACCGCTTTTGCCCTGCGTAGCGTTCCGGGCAGCGGGTAGAACCAGGCAGAGAATTCCCGGCTAGCAGCTTCCCTGTGGCGGGGAAGTGCAAACGTACACGTTTTCGGCCGAAAACGCGTTTTCCGGCGAAAACGCACACCACGGCTCTTTCTGAGAAAAAGCAAGCACGGAGGACGAGAACCGCTTTTGCCCTGCGTAGCGTTCCGGGCAGCGGGTAGAACCAGGCAGAGAATTCCCGGCTAGCAGCTTCCCTGTGGCGGGGAAGTGCAAACGTACACGTTTTCGGCCGAAAACGCGTTTTCCGGCGAAAACGCACACCACGGCTCTTTCTGAGAAAAAGCAAGCACGGAGGACGAGAACCGCTTTTGCCCTGCGTAGCGTTCCGGGCAGCGGGTAGAACCAGGCAGAGAATTCCCGGCTAGCAGCTTCCCTGTGGCCGGGGAAGTGCGAACGTACACGTTTTCGGCCGAAAACGCGTTTTCCGGCGAAAACGCACACCACGGCTCTTTCTGAGAAAAAGCAAGCACGGAGGACGAGAACCGCTTTTGCCCTGCGTAGCGTTCCGGGCAGCGGGTAGAACCAGGCAGAGAATTCCCGGCTAGCAGCTTCCCTGTGGCGGGGAAGTGCAAACGTACACGTTTTCGGCCGAAAACGCGTTTTCCGGCGAAAACGCACACCACGGCTCTTTCTGAGAAAAAGCAAGCACGGAGGACGAGAACCGCTTTTGCCCTGCGTAGCGTTCCGGGCAGCGGGTAGAACCAGGCAGAGAATTCCCGGCTAGCAGCTTCCCTGTGGCGGGGAAGTGCAAACGTACACGTTTTCGGCCGAAAACGCGTTTTCCGGCGAAAACGCACACCACGGCTCTTTCTGAGAAAAAGCAAGCACGGAGGACGAGAACCGCTTTTGCCCTGCGTAGCGTTCCGGGCAGCGGGTAGAACCAGGCAGAGAATTCCCGGCTAGCAGCTTCCCTGTGGCGGGGAAGTGCAAACGTACACGTTTTCGGCCGAAAACGCGTTTTCCGGCGAAAACGCACACCACGGCTCTTTCTGAGAAAAAGCAAGCACGGAGGACGAGAACCGCTTTTGCCCTGCGTAGCGTTCCGGGCAGCGGGTAGAACCAGGCAGAGAATTCCCGGCTAGCAGCTTCCCTGTGGCGGGGAAGTGCAAACGTACACGTTTTCGGCCGAAAACGCGTTTTCCGGCGAAAACGCACACCACGGCTCTTTCTGAGAAAAAGCAAGCACGGAGGACGAGAACCGCTTTTGCCCTGCGTAGCGTTCCGGGCAGCGGGTAGAACCAGGCAGAGAATTCCCGGCTAGCAGCTTCCCTGTGGCGGGGAAGTGCAAACGTACACGTTTTCGGCCGAAAACGCGTTTTCCGGCGAAAACGCACACCACGGCTCTTTCTGAGAAAAAGCAAGCACGGAGGACGAGAACCGCTTTTGCCCTGCGTAGCGTTCCGGGCAGCGGGTAGAACCAGGCAGAGAATTCCCGGCTAGCAGCTTCCCTGTGGCGGGGAAGTGCAAACGTACACGTTTTCGGCCGAAAACGCGTTTTCCGGCGAAAACGCACACCACGGCTCTTTCTGAGAAAAAGCAAGCACGGAGGACGAGAACCGCTTTTGCCCTGCGTAGCGTTCCGGGCAGCGGGTAGAACCAGGCAGAGAATTCCCGGCTAGCAGCTTCCCTGTGGCGGGGAAGTGCAAACGTACACGTTTTCGGCCGAAAACGCGTTTTCCGGCGAAAACGCACACCACGGCTCTTTCTGAGAAAAAGCAAGCACGGAGGACGAGAACCGCTTTTGCCCTGCGTAGCGTTCCGGGCAGCGGGTAGAACCAGGCAGAGAATTCCCGGCTAGCAGCTTCCCTGTGGCGGGGAAGTGCAAACGTACACGTTTTCGGGCCGAAAACGCGTTTTCCGGCGAAAACGCACACCACGGCTCTTTCTGAGAAAAAGCAAGCACGGAGGACGAGAACCGCTTTTGCCCTGCGTAGCGTTCCGGGCAGCGGGTAGAACCAGGCAGAGAATTCCCGGCTAGCAGCTTCCCTGTGGCGGGGAAGTGCAAACGTACACGTTTTCGGCCGAAAACGCGTTTTCCGGCGAAAACGCACACCACGGCTCTTTCTGAGAAAAAGCAAGCACGGAGGACGAGAACCGCTTTTGCCCTGCGTAGCGTTCCGGGCAGCGGGTAGAACCAGGCAGAGAATTCCCGGCTAGCAGCTTCCCTGTGGCGGGGAAGTGCAAACGTACACGTTTTCGGCCGAAAACGCGTTTTCCGGCGAAAACGCACACCACGGCTCTTTCTGAGAAAAAGCAAGCACGGAGGACGAGAACCGCTTTTGCCCTGCGTAGCGTTCCGGGCAGCGGGTAGAACCAGGCAGAGAATTCCCGGCTAGCAGCTTCCCTGTGGCCGGGAAGTGCAAACGTACACGTTTTCGGCCGAAACGCGTTTTCCGGCGAAAACGCACACCACGGCTCTTTCTGAGAAAAAGCAAGCACGGAGGACGAGAACCGCTTTTGCCCTGCGTAGCGTTCCGGGCAGCGGGTAGAACCAGGCAGAGAATTCCCGGCTAGCAGCTTCCCTGTGGCGGGAAGTGCAAACGTACACGTTTTCGGCCGAAAAACGCGTTTTCCGGCGAAAACGCACACCACGGCTCTTTCTGAGAAAAAGCAAGCACGGAGGACGAGAACCGCTTTTGCCCTGCGTAGCGTTCCGGGCAGCGGGTAGAACCAGGCAGAGAATTCCCGGCTAGCAGCTTCCCTGTGGCGGGGAAGTGCAAACGTACACGTTTTCGGCCGAAAACGCGTTTTCCGGCGAAAACGCACACCACGGCTCTTTCTGAGAAAAAGCAAGCACGGAGGACGAGAACCGCTTTTGCCCTGCGTAGCGTTCCGGGCAGCGGGTAGAACCAGGCAGAGAATTCCCGGCTAGCAGCTTCCCTGTGGCGGGGAAGTGCAAACGTACACGTTTTCGGCCGAAAACGCGTTTCCGGCGAAAACGCACACCACGGCTCTTTCTGAGAAAAAGCAAGCACGGAGGACGAGAACCGCTTTTGCCCTGCGTAGCGTTCCGGGCAGCGGGTAGAACCAGGCAGAGAATTCCCGGCTAGCAGCTTCCCTGTGGCGGGGAAGTGCAAACGTACACGTTTTCGGCCGAAAACGCGTTTTCCGGCGAAAACGCACACCACGGCTCTTTCTGAGAAAAAGCAAGCACGGAGGACGAGAACCGCTTTTGCCCTGCGTAGCGTTCCGGGCAGCGGGTAGAACCAGGCAGAGAATTCCCGGCTAGCAGCTTCCCTGTGGCGGGGAAGTGCAAACGTACACGTTTTCGGCCGAAACGCGTTTTCCGGCGAAAACGCACACCACGGCTCTTTCTGAGAAAAAGCAAGCACGGAGGACGAGAACCGCTTTTGCCCTGCGTAGCGTTCCGGGCAGCGGGTAGAACCAGGCAGAGAAATTCCCGGCTAGCAGCTTCCCTGTGGCCGGGAAGTGCAAACGTACACGTTTTCGGCCGAAAACGCGTTTTCCGGCGAAAACGCACACCACGGCTCTTTCTGAGAAAAAGCAAGCACGGAGGACGAGAACCGCTTTTGCCCTGCGTAGCGTTCCGGGCAGCGGGTAGAACCAGGCAGAGAATTCCCGGCTAGCAGCTTCCCTGTGGCGGGGAAGTGCAAACGTACACGTTTTCGGCCAAAAACGCGTTTTCCGGCGAAAACGCACACCACGGCTCTTTCTGAGAAAAAGCAAGCACGGAGGACGAGAACCGCTTTTGCCCTGCGTAGCGTTCCGGGCAGCGGGTAGAACCAGGCAGAGAATTCCCGGCTAGCAGCTTCCCTGTGGCCGGGAAGTGCAAACGTACACGTTTTCGGCCGAAAACGCGTTTTCCGGCGAAAACGCACACCACGGCTCTTTCTGAGAAAAAGCAAGCACGGAGGACGAGAACCGCTTTTGCCCTGCGTAGCGTTCCGGGCAGCGGGTAGAACCAGGCAGAGAATTCCCGGCTAGCAGCTTCCCTGTGGCGGGGAAGTGCAAACGTACACGTTTTCGGCCGAAAACGCGTTTTGCGGCGAAAACGCACACCACGGCTCTTTCTGAGAAAAAGCAAGCACGGAGGACGAGAACCGCTTTTGCCCTGCGTAGCGTTCCGGGCAGCGGGTAGAACCAGGCAGAGAATTCCCGGCTAGCAGCTTCCCTGTGGCGGGGAAGTGCAAACGTACACGTTTTCGGCCGAAAACGCGTTTTCCGGCGAAAACGCACACCACGGCTCTTTCTGAGAAAAAGCAAGCACGGAGGACGAGAACCGCTTTTGCCCTGCGTAGCGTTCCGGGCAGCGGGTAGAACCAGGCAGAGAATTCCCGGCTAGCAGCTTCCCTGTGGCGGGGAAGTGCAAACGTACACGTTTTCGGCCGAAAACGCGTTTTCCGGCGAAAAACGCACACCACGGCTCTTTCTGAGAAAAAGCAAGCACGGAGGACGAGAACCGCTTTTGCCCTGCGTAGCGTTCCGGGCAGCGGGTAGAACCAGGCAGAGAATTCCCGGCTAGCAGCTTCCCTGTGGCGGGGAAGTGCAAACGTACACGTTTTTCGGCCGAAAACGCGTTTTCCGGCGAAAACGCACACCACGGCTCTTTCTGAGAAAAAGCAAGCACGGAGGACGAGAACCGCTTTTGCCCTGCGTAGCGTTCCGGGCAGCGGGTAGAACCAGGCAGAGAATTCCCGGCTAGCAGCTTCCCTGTGGCCGGGGAAGTGCAAACGTACACGTTTTCGGCCGAAAACGCGTTTTCCGGCGAAAACGCACACCACGGCTCTTTCTGAGAAAAAGCAAGCACGGAGGACGAGAACCGCTTTTGCCCTGCGTAGCGTTCCGGGCAGCGGGTAGAACCAGGCAGAGAATTCCCCGGCTAGCAGCTTCCCTGTGGCGGGGAAGTGCAAACGTACACGTTTTCGGCCGAAAAACGCGTTTTCCGGCGAAAACGCACACCAAGGCTCTTTCTGAGAAAAAGCAAGCACGGAGGACGAGAACCGCTTTTGCCCTGCGTAGCGTTCCGGGCAGCGGGTAGAACCAG